>NW_027526092.1:0-175300 GCF_052094955.1 Ictidomys tridecemlineatus
TCCTCTGCTCTCTGCAACAGTCCTTCTGCACCCCAGTCTCCAACCTCTGCTCTCTATAACAATCATTCTGCACCTCAGTCTCAAAACTCTGTTCTCTGCAACGATCCTTCTGCACCTGAGTCTCTAACCTCTACTCTCTGTAACAGTCCTTCTGCACTTCACTCTCCAACATCTGCTCTCTGTAGGATCCTTCTATAACTCAGTCTCAAAGCTCTGCTCTCTGTATCTATCCTTCTGCACCTCAGTCTCCAACCTCTGCTCAATGGAACAGTCCATCTGCACCTCAGTCTGACACGTCTGCTCTCTGCAAGATTCTTCTGAACCCCAGTTTCCAAGCACTGCTCTCTGTAACAGTCCACCTGTACCTCAGTCTCCAACCTCTGGTCTCTGTAAGATCCTTCATGAACTCAGTCTCAAAACTCTGCTCTCTATAACAGTCCTTCTGCACCCCAGTCTTCAACCTCTCCTCTCTGTAACAAACCTTCTACACGCCAGTCTCCAAACTCTCTTCTATGTAGCAGGCCTTCTGCACCCCAGTCTTCAACCTCTGCTCTCTGCAACGATCCTTCTGCACCCCAGTCTCCAACCTCTGCTCTCTGCAATGATCCTACTGCACCCAGTCTCCAACCTCTGATTTTGTCAACAGTCCTTTTGCAACTCTGTCTCCAAATTCTGCTCTCTGTAAGATCCTTTTGCACCCCTGTCTCCAAGCTCTGCTTATTGCAACGATCCTTCTGCACCCCAGTGTCCAACATCTGCTCTATGTAACAAAATATTGCACCTCAGTCTCCAAGCTCTGCTCTCTGCAACAGTCCTTCTGCACCCCAGTCTCCAACTTCTGCACTCTCTAAGAGTCCTTCTGCAACTCAGTCTCCAACATCTACTCTCCGCAACATTTTTTCTGCAGCCCAGTCTTCATCCCCTGCTCTCTGCAACAGTTCTTCTTCACCCCAGTCTCCAACCTCTGCTCTCTACAAAAGTCCTTCTGCACCCCAGTCTCCAAACTCTGCTCTCAGTATCAATCCTTCTGAACCTCAGTCTCCAAACTCTGTTCTCTGTAACAGTCCTTCTGTACTTCACTCTCCAAACTCTGCTCTCTGTAGGATCCTTCTAAAACCCAGTCTCAAACCTATGCTCTTTGTATCTATTATTCTGCCCCTCAGTCTTCCACCTCTGCTCTCTGTAGCAGGCGTTCTGCACCCCAGTCTCCATAATGTGCTCTCTGCAACAATTCTTCTGCACTCGAGTCTCCAACCTGTGCTCTCTGTAACTGTCCTGCTGAACCAAGGTCTCCAAACTCTGCTCTCTTTAGCAATATTTCTGCACCTCATTCTCCAACCTCTGCACTCAGCAACAATCCTTCTGCACCCCAGTCTCCATTCACTGCTCCCTGTAAGAATCCTTTTGCACCCAGTCTCCAACCTCTCCTCTCTGTAAACGTCCTTCTGCAATTAAGTCTCCAAGTTCTGCAATCTGTAACAGTCCTTCTGCACCCCAGTCTCAAAACTCTGCACTCTGAAAACATCTTTCTGCACCTCAGTCTCCAATCTCTGCTCTCTTTAATAGTCCTTCTGCTCCCAGTCTCCAACATCTGCTCTCTGCAACGATCCGTCTTCTCCCCTGACTCCAACCTCTGCTCTCTGCATTGGTCCTTCTACATCGTAGTCTCCAACCTCTGATCTCTGTATGAGTCCTTCTGCACCACAGTCTCCAAACGCTGCTCTCTGAAAAAGTTCTTATGCACCCAAGTCTCCAAACTCTGCTGTCTGCAACATTTCTTCTGCACCCTAGTCTCGAACCTGTGCTCTCTGTAACAGTCCTTCTGCCACCCCAGTCTCCAACATCTGCTCTCTGCAACGATCCTACTTCTACCCAGTCTCCAAACTCTGCTCTCTGTAAAAGTTCGTTGGTATCGCAGTCTCCAACCTCTTCTCTTTGTAATGGTCCATCTGCTCCCCAATTGCCAGCCTCTGCTTTCTGTAACAGTCCTTCTGCACCCCAGTCTCCAAACTCTTCTCTCTGCAATGATCTTTCTACACCTCAGTCTCCAAACTCTTCTCTCTGTAAAAGTCCTTCTGCACCTCAGTCTCAAAATACTACTCTCTGCAAAAGTCCTTCAGCACCCAAGTCTCCAAAACCTGCTCCCTGCAACAGTCTTTCTTCACCCCAGTCTTAACGCTCTGCTCTGTGTAAACAGTCCTTCTGCACCCCAGTCTCCAACCTCTGCTCTCTGTAACAATCCCCCTGCACCCCAGTCTTTAACTTCTGCTCTCTGTAAAAGTCCTTATGCACCATATTTTTCACCTCTGCTCTCTGTTACAGTCTTTGTATACCGCAGTCTCCAACTTCTGCTCTCTGTAACAGTCCCTCTGCACCTCAATTTCCAAACTCTGCTTTCTGTAACAGTCCTTCTGCAACCTAGTCTCCAACATCTGCTCTCTACAACGGTCCTTCTGCACCAAAGTCTCCAAACTCTGCTCTTTCTAACAGTCCTTCAGTACCGCAGTCTCCAAACTCTTCTCTCTATAACGGTCCTTCTGTACCGCAATGGCCAACCTTTTTGTAACAGTCCTTCTGCACCTCAGATTTCAACCTATGCTCTCTGTAACAGTCATTGTAAGCCTCAGTCTGAAATTTCTGCTGTCTGCAACAATCCATCTACACCCCAGTCTCCAAACTGTGCTATCTGAAACAATCCTTCTGCACCCCAGTCTCCAACCTCTGCTCTCTGTAACAGGTCTTCTGCACCCCAGTCTCCTAACTCTGCTCTCTGTAACAGGCCTTCTGCACCCCAGTCTCCAACCTCTTCTCTCTGCAACAATCCTTCTAAACCTCACTCTCCAACCTCTGCTCTCTGCAACAGTCCTTCTAAACCGCAGTCTCCAACCTCTGCTCTCTGCAATGATCCTTCTTCATTCCAGTCTCCAACAACTGCTCTCTGCAACAGTCCTTATGCACCCAATTTCCAAACTCTGCTCTCTGCTACAGTACTTAGCACCCCCGTCTCCAACCTCTGCTCTCTGCACCATTTCTTCTGAACCCAAGTCTCCAACCTGTGCTCTCTGTAACTGTCCTGCTGCACCCAGGTCTTTAAATCTGCTCTCTGTAGAGATCCTTCTGCACCTCATTCTCCAACTTCTGCTCTCTGCAACAATCTTTCTGCACCCCAGTCTTCATCCTCTGCTCTCTGTAGAAATCCTTTTTGCACCCCAGTCTCCAACCTCTTCTCTCTGAAACCATCCTTCTGCACTTAATTCTCCAAGTTCTGCAATCTGTAACAGTCCTTCTTCACCCCAGTCTCAAACCTCTGCACTCAGAAATGATCTTTCTGCACCTCAGTCTTCAACCTCTGCTCTCTTTAATAGTCCTTCTGCACCCAGTCTCCAACATCTGCTCTCTGCAACGATCCGTCTTCTCCCCTGACTCCAACCTCTGCTCTCTGCATTGGTCCTTCTACATCCCAGTCTCCAACCTTTGATCTCTGTATGAGTCCTTCTGCACCACAGTCTCCAAACGCTCCTCTCTGCAAAAGTCCTTATGCACCCAAGTCTCCAAACTCTGCTGTCTGCAACATTTCTTCTGCACCCCAGTCTCCAACCTGTGCTCTCTGTAACAGTCCTTCTGCACCCCAGTCTCCAACATCTGCTCTCTGCAACGATCCTTCTTCTACCCAGTCTCCAAACTCTGCTCTCTGTAAAAGTCCTTTTGTATCGCATTCTCAAAACTCTTCTCTCTGCAATGATCATTCTACACCTCAGTCTCCAAACTCTGCTCTCTGTGAAAGTCCTTCTGCACCTCAGTCTGCAAATACTACTCTCTGCAAAAAGTCCTTCAGCACCCAAGTCTCCAAAACCTGCTCCCTGCCAACAGTCTTTCTTCACCCCAGTCTTCAAACTCTGCTCTGTGTAACAGCCTTTCTGCACCCCAGTATTCAACCTCTGCTCTCTGTAACAATCCTTCTGCACCCCAGTTTTTAAACTCTGCTCTCTGTAACAGTTCTTCTGCACCATATTTTCCACCTCTGCTCTCTGTTACAGTCTTTGTATACCGCAGTCTCCAACTTCTGCTCTCTGTAACAGTCCCTCTGCACCTCAATTTCCAACCTCTGCTTTCTGTAACAGTCCTTCTGCACCTCAGTCACCAAACTCTGCTCTCTGTAACAGTCCTTCTGCACCTCAGTCTGAAACCTCAGGTCTTTGGACAATCGTTCTGCAACCCAGTCTCCAACCACTGCTCTCTGTAACAGTCGTCCAGCACCTCAGTCACCAACCTCTGGTCTCTATAAGATCCTTCTACAACCAAGCCTCAAAATTCTGCTCTCTGTAACAGCCCTTCTGCAAACCAGTCTCCAACCTCTGCTCTCTGTTGCAGGCCATCTTCACCTCAGTCTCCAAACTCTACTCTCTGAAAAAGTCATTTGGCACTCCAGTTTCCAACCTTTGTTCTGTAAAGGTCCTACTGCACCCCAGTCTTCCACCTCTGCTTTCTATATCATAATTTTTCACCCCAGTCTCCAACGTCTGCTCTGTGTAACTGTCCTTCTGCGTCTCAGTCTCCAACCTCTGCTCTCTGCAACAGTCCTTCTGCACCTCACTCTCCAACCTCTGCTTTCTGCAAAATTCCTTCTGCACACCAGTCTCCGAACTTGGTCTCTGTAACAGTCCTACTGGACCCCAGTTTCCCACCACTTCTCACTGTAACGATCCTTCTGCACCCCAGTCTCCACTTTTCTCTCTGCAATAATTCTTCTGCAACTGAGTCTCCACCTTTTGCTCTCTTCAACGATCCTTCTGCACCCCACTCTCCAACCTATGCTCTCTGTATGATCCTTCTAAAATGAAGTCTCCAACCTCTGCTCTCTGCAACATTTCTTCTGCACCCCAGTTTTCGAACCCTTTTCTCTGCAATACTCCTTCTGCCCTCTAGTCTCCAAACTGCTCTCTGTAACAGTCCTTCTGCACCACAGTATCCAACCTCTGCTTTCTGTAATGATCCTTCTGCACCTCAGTCTCCAACAAATGCTCTCTGTAACAGGTCTTCTGCACTGCAGTCTCCAACCTCTGCTCTCTGTAACAGTTTTGCTGCACCCGAGTCTCCAAGCTCTACTCTCTGTTACAGTCCTGCTGCTCCCGAATCAAACCTCTGCACTCAGTTACAATCTTTCTGAACCCCAGTCTCAAAACTCTGCTCTGTTTAACAGTTCTTCTGAACAAGAATCTCCAAACTCCTTATGAAACCCAGTCTCCATCCTCTGCTCTCTGTAAGAAGCCTTCTGCACCCCAGTCTCCAACCTCTGATCTCTGTAAAAGTCCTTCTGCACCTCAGTCTCCAACCTCTGCTCTCTGTAACGATCCTTCTGCACCACAGTCTCCAAACTCTGCTTTCTGTAACAGCCCTTCTATACTGCAGTCTCCAAACTCTTCTCTCTGTAACAGTCCTTCTGCATCCCAATTGCCAAACTCTTCTTTCTATAACAGTGCTTCTGCACCTCAGACTCCAACTTATACTCTCTGTAACAGTCCATCTGCACCTCAGTCTGAAACCTCTGCTCTCTTCAACGATCCTTCTGTACCCAAGTCTCCAAACTGTGCTATCTGTAACAGTCCTTCTGCACCCCGTCTCCAACCTCTGTTCTCTGTAAGATACTTCTGCAACTCAGTCTCCAACCTCTGCACTCTGTAACAGTCCATATGCACCCCAGTATCCAACCTATGCTGTCTGTAACAATCTTAGGCATCTAAATCTCCAACTTCAGCTCTCTGCATCAGTCCTTCTGCACCCCAGTCTCCAAAATCTGTTCTCTGCAACAGTCCTTCTACACCACAGTCTCCAAAGTCTGCTTTCTATATCAGTTCATCTGTATTCCAGTCTCCAACTCTACTCTTTCTAACAGTCGTTCTGCAACTCAGTTTACAACCTCTGCTCTCTGTAACTGTCCTTCTGCAACCTAGTCTCCAACCTCTACTCTCTGCAACATTTATTCTGCACCCCAGTCTCTAACCTGTGCTCTCTGCAACTGTCCTTCTGCACCCCAGTCTCCAACATCTGCTCTCTGTAAGTATTGTTCTCCACCACAGTCTCCAAAGTCTGCTTTCTATATCAGTTCATCTGTATCCCAGTCTCCAACCTCTACTCTTTCTAACAGTCGTTCTGCACCTCAGTTTACAACCTCTGCTCTCTGTAACTGTCCTTCTGCAACCTAGTCTCCAACCTCTACTCTCTGCAACATTTATTCTGCACCCCAGTCTCTAACCTGTGCTCTCTGCAACTGTCCTTCTGCACCCCAGTCTCCAACATCTGCTCTCTGTAAGTATCATTCTCCACCATAGTCGCCAACCTCTGCTCTCTTCAACGATCATTCCACACCTCAGTCTCCAACCTCTGCTCTCTGCAACGATCCTTCTGCACCCCAGTCTTCAACCACTGGTCTCTGTAACAGTCCTTATGCAGCTCAGTCTCCAACCTATGCTCTCTGTAAGATACTTCTGCACACCAGTCTACAACATCTGCTCTCTGCAATAATCCTTTAGAACCCTAGTCTCCAACCTCTGCTCCCTGTAACACTCTTTCTGTACAGCAGTCTCCAAACTCTGCTCTCTGTAACGGTCCTTCTACACCCCAGTATCCAACCTCTACTTTCTGTATTAGTATTTCTGCAGCCAGTCTCCAATCTCTGCTCTCTGTAACAGTTCTTCTTCACCTTAGTCTCCAAACTCTGCACTCTGCTACAGTCCTCTGGACCCCAGTCTCCACCCTCTGCTCTCGGTAACAGTTCTTCTGCACCCCAATCTCCAAACTCTGCTCTCTATAACAGTCCCCTGCACTCCAGTCTCCACCCTGTGATCTCTGTAACAATTCGTCTGGACATAAGTCTCCAACCTCTGCTCTCTACAACATTCCTTGTGCTACTCAGTCTCCAAACTCTACTCTCTGTAAGATCCTTCTGCAACCCATTCTCCAAATGCTGCTCTCTGTAACAGTATTCTGAAACCCAGTATTCAACCTCTGTTCTCTGCAGCTGTCCTTCTTCACCCCAGGCTACAAACTCTGCTCTCTGTAACAGTCCTTCTGCACCCCAGTCTCCAAACTCTACTTTCTGTATCAGTTATTCTGCACCCCAGTCTAAAACTTCTGCTCTCTGTAACAGTCCTTCTGCACCTCAGTCTCCAACCTCTGCTCTCTGCAACAGTCCTTCTGCACCCCAGTCTCTAACCTCTGCTCTCTGCAAACGTCTTATTATTCCCCAGTATCCAACATCTGCTTTCTGTAACGATCCTTCTGCATCCCAGTCTCCAACGTCTGCTCTCTGCAAGAGTCCATCTACACCCCAGTCTCCAACCTCTGCTCTCTGCTACAGTCCTTCTGCACCCCAGTCTCCAACTTCTGATCTCTGCAACAGTATTTCTGCACCACAGTCTCCAACTTCTGTTCTCTGTAACAATTTTTCTGCACATCAGTCCCCAAACTCTGCTCTCTGCAATCGTCTTTCTGCACCCCATTCTCGAACCTCTCCTCTGTAGCAATCGTTTTGCACCTCAGTCTCCAACCTCTGCTCTATGCAACGATTCTTTTGAAACCCAGTCTCCAACCTCAGCCCTTCGCAAATGTCTTTCTGCACCCCAGTCTCCAACATCTGCTCTCTGAATCAATCCTTCTTCAACTCAGTCTGAAAACTCTGCTCTATGCAATGATTCTTCTGCACCCAAGTCTACAAACTCTGCTTTCTGTAACACTCCTTCTTCATCTCACCTCTCAACAGTCCTTCTGTACTTCATCTCTCCTCTCAACAGTCCTTCTGTACTGCAGTCTCCAAACCCTGCTCTCTGCAATGGTTCTTCTGTAAACCATTCTCCAACCTCTGTTGTCTGCAAGAGTCCATCAGCACTTCAGTCTCAAAAATCTGCTCCATGTAACAATCCTTCTGCACTTTAGTCTCCAAATTCTGCTCTCTGCAACAGTTCTTCTGCACCCCAGTATCCAACATCTACTCTCTGAAACACTCCTTCTGCACCCCAGGCTCCAACCTCTGCTCTCTGTAACATTTCTTCTGTACTGCTATCTCCAAACTCTGCTCTCTGTAAGGATTCTTCTGCACCCCAGTCTCCAAATTCTACTTTCTGTATCAGTCCTTCTGCACCCCAGTCTCCAACCTCTGCTCTCAGTAACAGTCCTTCTGTACCTCAGTCTCCAAACTTTGCTCTCTGCAAAAGTTTTCTGCATCCCAGTCTCCAACCTCTGCTCCCTGCAAAAGTCTTTCTACACCCCAGTCTCCAACCTCTGCTATCTGCAAACAGTGCTTCTGCACCCCAGTCTCCAAAATCTGTTTTCTGTAACAATCCCTTCTGTACCTCAGTCTAGAACCTCTACTCTCTGTACAGTCCTTCTTCATCTCAGTCTCCAAACTCTGCTCTCTGCAACATCCTTTAGAACCGCTGTCTCAAATTCTTGTCCCTGCAACAGTATTTCTACACCTCAGTCTCCAACCTCTGCTATCTGCAGCAGTCCTTCTGCACATTAGTCTCCAACCTCTGCTTTCTGCAACAGTCCTTCTGCACCTCAGTCTGAAAACTCTGCTCTCTGCAACGATTCTTCTTCACCTCAGTTCCCAAACTCTGATCTCTGCAATGGTCCTTCTGAACCCCAGTATGCACCCTCTGCTCTCTGTAACAATCCTTCTGCACCCCAGTCTTTAACATCTGCTCTCTGCAACAGTCGTTCTGCACCTCAGTCTAAAAACTCTGCTATCTGAAACGATCCTTGTGCACCCAAGTCTCCAAACTCTGCACTCTGAAACAGTCATTATCCACCCCAGTCTCCAACCTCTGCACTCTGTAACAGTGCTCCTGTAGTGTAGCCTCCAAAATCTGCTCTCTGTAACGGTCCTTCTGCACCCCAGTCTCTAAACTCTGCTTTCTGTATCATTCCATCTGCACCCCAGTCTCCAACCTCTGCTCTCTGTAACAGTCCTTCTGCACCTCAGTCTCCAAACTCTGCTGTCTGTAACAGTCCTTCTGCAACAAAGTCTCAAAACTCTGCTTCGTGCAACAGTCGTTCTGCACCGCTTCTCCAAACTCTGTTCTCTGTAACAGTCCTTCTGCACACCAGTCTCAATACTCTGCTCTCCCCAACGATCCTTCTGCATCCCAGTCTTTTTCCTCACCTCTCTGCAACAGTCCTTCTCCACCCCAGTCTCCCACCTCTGTTCTCTGTAACAGTTCTCCTGTAGTGCACTCTTAAAAATCTGCTCTATGTAACGGTCTTTCTGCACCCCAGTCTCCAATCTCTGCTCTCTGTAACAGTCCTTCTGCACCTCAGTCTCCAAACTCTGCTCTCTGCAACAGTTCTTCTGCACCTCAGTCTGAAATCTCTGTTCTCGGCAAGGATCCTTCTGCACCCCATTCTCATAACTTTGCTCTCTGTAACAGTCCTTCTGCACCCCAGTCTCTAACCTCTGCTCTCTGTAACAGGTCTTTTGCACCCCATTCTCCAAACTCTGCTCTCTATAACAATGCTTCTGCACCTCAGTCTACAAACTCTGCTCTCTGCAACAATCCTTCTGCACCCCAGTCTCCAAATTCTGCTTACTGTATCAGTCCATCTGCACCACAATTTCCAAAACCTGATCTCTGTAAGAGTCTTTCTTCACCTCAGTCTACAAACTCTGATCTCTGCAACAGTCCTTCAGCACCCCAATCTCCAACATCTTCTCTATGCAACAGACCTTCTACACCAAATCTTCAATCTCTGCCTCTGTAAAAGTCCTTCTGTAGTCTTCAACTTCTGCTCTCTTCAACCGTCCTTCTGCACACCAATGTGAACCTGTGCTCTCCGCTACAGTCCTTATACACCCCAGTGTCCAGCCTCTGCTCTCTGCAACACTCCCTCTGCAATGCAGTCTCAACCTCTTCTCTCCTTAACAATCTTTCTGCACCCCAGTCTCCGACTTCTGTTCTTTATAACAATCCTTCTGCACCCCAGTCTCCAAATTTTGCTCTCTACAACGAACCTTCTGCACCCCAGTCTCCAACCTCTGCTCTCTGTAACAGGCCTTTTGCACCCAAATCTCCCACCTCTACTCTCTGTAACAGTCCTTTTTCACCTCAGTCTCCAACCTCTGCTCTCTGCAACAGTCCTTTTCCACCTCAGTCTCCAAACTAAGCTCTCTGCATCGAACCTTCTGCACCTCAGTCTCGAAACTCTACTCTCTGTAACAGTCTATCTGCACCCCGGTCTCAAACCACTGCTGTCTGCAACAGTCCTTCTGCACACCAGTCTCCAACCTCTGCTCTCTGCAATGATCCTTTTGCACTCCAGTCTCCAACATCTGCTCTCTGTAACAGTTCTTCTGTACCTCAGTCTCCAAACTCTGGTCTCTGCAAAAGACCTTCTGCACCCCAGTCTCCAATCTCTTCTTCCTGCAAAAGTCCTTCTACACCCCAGTCTCCAAAATCTGCTATCTGCAACAGTCCTTCTGCACCCCAGTCTCCAACCTCTGCTCTCTGTAACAATCCTTCTGTACCTCAGTTTATAAACTCTACTCTCTGTAACAGTCCTTCTGCATCTCAGTCTCCAAAATCTGCTCTCTGCAACAGTCCTTCAGAACCGCTGTCTCAAATTCTTGTTCCTGCAACAGTCATTATACACCCCAGCCTCCAAACTCTGCTATCTGCAGCAGTCCTTCTGCACATTAGTCTCCAACCTCTGCTCTCTGCAATGAACCTTCTTCCCACCAGTCTCCAAAATCTGCTCTCTGCAACAGTCCTTCTGCACCTCAGTCTGAAAACTCTGCTCTTTGCAAGGAGACTTCTTCACCTCAGTTCCCAAACACTGATCTCCGCAATGGTCTTTTTGAACCCCAGTATCCAACCTCTGCTCTCTGTAACAATCTTCTGCACCGCAGTCTCCAACATCTGCTCTCTGAAAAAGTCTTTCTGTACCCCAGTTTCCAACATCTACTCTCTGCAACAGTTGTTCTGCACCTCAGTCTAAAAACTCTGCTCTCTGAAACAATCCTTGTGCACCCAAGTCTCCAAATTCTGCACTCTGAAACACTCCTTTTCCACCCCAGTCTCCAACCTCTGCTCTCTGTAACAGTCCTCCTGTAGTGTAGTCTCCAAAATCTGCTCTATGTAACGGTACTTCTGCACCCCAGTCTTCAATCTCTGCTCTCTGTAACAGTCCTTCTGCAACTCAGTCTCCAAACTCTACGCTCTGCAACAGTTCTTCTGCACCTCAGTCTGAAATCTCTGTTCTCGGCAAGGATCCTTCTGCACCCCATTCTCAAAACTCTGCTCTCTGTAACAGTCCCTCTGCACCCCAGTCTCCAAACTCTGCACCACAATTTCCAAAACCTGCTCTCTGTCAGAGTCTTTTTTCACCTGAGTCTACAAACTCTGCTCTCTGAAACAGTCCTTCTGCACCCCAATCTCCAACATCTTCTCTCTGCAACAGACTTTCTGCTCCAAATCTTCAACCTCTGCCTCTGTAACAGTCCATCTGTTACCCAGTCTCCAAACTCTGCTCTCTGCAACAGTTTTTCTGCACCCCAATGTGAACCTGTGCTCTCCGCTACAGTCGTTATACACCCCAGTGTCCAGCCTCTGCTCTCTGCAACAGACCCTCTGCAACCCAGTCTCCAATCTCTGCTCTCTTTAACAATTCTTCTGCACGTCAATCTCCAAACTCTGCTATCTGCAATGTTCCTTCTGCAACTCAGTCTTCAAAAACTACTCTCTGTAAATGTACTTCTGAACCCCTTATCCAAACTCTGCTCTCCGTAACAGGCCTTCTGCATCCCAGTCTCAAAATTTTGCTCTCTACAACGATCCTTCTGCACCCTAGTCTCCAATCTCTGCTCTATGTAACAGGTCTTTTGCAACCAAATCTCCCAACTCTACTTTCTGTAACAGTCCTCTTGCACCTCAGTTTCCAACCTCTGCTCTCTGCAACAGTTCTGCTGTACCACAGTCTCCAAACTCTGCTCTCTGTAAGATTCTTCTGCAACCCTGTCTCCAAATTCTGCTGTCTGTAACAGTCCTTCTGCACCCCAGTCTCCAACCTCTGCTCTGTGTATCAGGCCTTTTGCACACTATTCTCCAACCTCTGCTCTCTGGAACAGTCCTTCTGAACCGGAGACTCCAAACTCTTCTTTCTGTATCAGTCCATCTGCACTCCAATCTCAAAACTTCGCTCTCTCTAACAGTCCTTCTGCACCTCAGTCTACAAACTCTGCTCTCTGCAACAGTCTTTCTGCAACCCAGTCTCCAACATCTACTCTTCGCAACAGTCCTTCTGCACCAAAGTCTCAAAACTCTGTCTCTCTAACAGTCTTACATAAAGGCAGTCTAGTACCTCTACTCTCTGCAACAGTGCTTCTGCACCCAAATCTCAAACCTGTGCTTTCAGGACAGTCCTTCTACACCCCATATCCAGCCTCTGCTCTCTGCAGCAGTTCCTCTGCAACCCAGTCTCCAAACTCCGCTCTCTGTAACGGTCCTTCTGCACCTCATTCTCCAAACTCTACTCTCTGTAAAAGTAGTTCTTAAGCCCTTCACCAAACGCTGCTCTCCGTAACAGGCCTTCTGCACCCCACTCTCCAAATCTTTTCTCTATAACAATCCTTCCGCACCCCAGTCTCCAACCTCTGCTCTCTACAACTATCCTTCTGCACTCCAGTCTCCAACCACTGCTCTCTGCAACAGTCCTTCTGCACCCCAGTCTCCAACATGTGCTCTCTGCAACATCCTTCTGCACCTCAGTTTGAAAACTCTGTTCTCTGAAACGATCCTTCTGCACCCTAGTCTCCAACCTCTGCTCTCTGTACCAGTCCTGCTGCACCTTGGTCTACAACCTCTGCTCTCTGTAAGATCCCTGTGCAACCTTTTCTAAAAACTCTGCTCTCTATAACAGTTCTTCTGCACCCCAGTCTCCAGCCTCTTCTCTCTGTAACAGTCCTTTTGAACCTCAGTCTCAAACCTCTGCTCTCTGCAAAATTCCTTCTACACCCAATTCTCTAACCTCTGTTCTCTGCAACAGTCCTTCTGAACCACAGTCTCCAACCTCTGCTCTCTGCAACAGTCCTTCTGTACCCTAGTCTCCAACTTATGCTCTCTGTAAGGGTCTTTCTGTACAGCAGTCTACAAACTCTGCTCTCTCTAATGGTCCTTCTGCACCCCAGTCTCCAACCTCTGCTCTCTGTATCAGTACTTCTGCACCCCAGTCTCTAAACTCTGATCTCTGTAACATTCCTTCGGCACCGAAGTCTCCAAACTCTGCTCTTTGTGACAGTTCTTCTGAACCCCAGTCTTCAAACTATGCTCTCTACAACAGTTCTTCTGCACCCCAGTCTCCAACCTCTGCACTCTGAAACATTCTTTCTAAACCAGTCTCCAACCTCAGCTGCTGTAACAGGCCTCCTCTACTGTGGTCTCCAAATTCTGCTCTCTGTAATTTTCCTTATGCACCTCAGTCTCCGACCTCTGGTTTCTCTATCAGTCCTTCTGCACCCCAGTCTCCAACCTGTGCTCTCTTTAACAGTCCTTCTGCATCTCAGTCTCCAGACTCTGCTCTCTGCAACATTCCTTCTGCAAGCAATCTCCAAACTCTACTCCCTCCAACAGTCCTTTTACAACCAATCTCCAACCTCTGCTATCTGCAGCTGTCTTTCTGCACCCAAGTCTCCAACATCTGCTAGTCTGTAACAATCCTTCTACACCTCAGTCTCCAACCTCTACTCTCTGTAACAGTCATACTGCACCACAGTCTCCAGTCTCTGCTCTGTGTAAGATATTTCTGCAACCTAGTCTCCAAACTCTTCCCTCTGAAACTGTCCTTCTGCACTGTTTCTCCATAATCTTCTCTCTATAACAGGCCTTCTGCACCCCAGTCTCCAACCTCTTTTCTGTAAAAATCCTTCTGCACCACAGTCTCAAACCTCTGCTCTCTACAACAATCTTTCTTCAACACAGTCTCCAAAGTCTACTCACTGCAAAAGTCCTCCTGCACCCGAGACTCCAACAACTGATCTCTGCAACAGTCCTTCTGCACCTCAGTCTGAAAACTCTGTGCTCTGCAATGATCCTTCTGCACCCCAGTCTCCAAACTCTGTTCTCTGTAACATTCCTGCTGCACCTCAGTCTCCAAACTCTGCTCTCTTTAAGATCCTTCTGTAATCCTGTCTCCAAACTCTGCTCTCTGTAACAGTCCTTCCGCACCCCAGTCTCCAACCTCTGCTCTCTTTATCAGACCTTTTGAACCCATATCTATAACCTCTACTCTCTATAACAGTCCTTCTGGACCTCAATCTCAACTTCTGCTCTCAGCAAAAATCTTCTGCACCTCTTTCTCCAAAGTCTGCTCTCTGAGTCACTTTTTCTGTACCCCAGTTTCAAACCTCTGCTCTCTTTTAGATTCTTCTGCACACCAGTTTTCAAACTCTGTTCTCTACAACATTTCTTCTCCATCCCAGTTTCCAACCTCTTCTATCTGCAACGATCCTGTAGCAGCCCAGTCTCCAACCTCTGTTCTCTACAAAAGTATTTCTGCTCCCCAGTCTCCAAACTCTGCTCTGTGTTACAGTCCTTCTGTACTGCAATCTCCAACCTCTGCTCTCTGTAATGGTTCTTCTGCACCCCAGTCTCCAAACTCTGTTGTCTTTAAAAGGGCTTCTGCACCCCAGTCTCCAAACTCTGCTCTCTGTAACAGGCCTTCTGCATCCCAGTCTCCAACCTCTTGTCTCTGCAATGATCCTTATGCACCCCAGTGTCAAACCTCTGCTCCTTACAACATTTCTTCTGCACCCCAGTCTCAAACCTCTGCTCTCTGTAAGATCCTTCTGAACCCCAGTCTCCAAACTCTGCTCTCTGTAAAAGTCCTTCTGCACTCCAGTGTCCAAGCTCTACTCTCTTCAACAGTCAATTTGAACCCCAGTGTCCAACCTCTGCTCTCTTTAAGAACCATCTGAACCCCAGTATCCACCCTCTGCTCTCTGTAATGGTCCTTCTGCACAACAGTCTCCAACCTCTTTTCTCTGAAACGAATCTTCTCCAACCCGGTCTCCAACATCTGCTCTCTGAAACAGTACTTCCGCACCCCAGTGTCCAAACTCTGCTCTCTGTAACAGTCGTTTTTTCACCCCAGTCTCCAAACTCTGCTCTCTGCAATGATCCTTCTGGAACCCAATCTCCAACGTCTGCTCTCTGCAACAGTCCTTCTACACCACAGTCCTCAACCTCTGCTCTCTGTAAGATCCTTCTGCACTCCAGTTTCCAAACTCTGCTCTGTGTAACATTCCTTCTCCAACCCAGTCCTCAACCTCTGTCCTCTGCAACAGTCCTTTTGCTCCCCAGTCTCCGAGATCTGCTCTCTGAAACAGTCCTTCTGTACCGCAGACTCAAACCTCTGCTCTTCGTAACCGTCCCTCTCCAAGCCAGTCTCCAACCTCTGCTTTCTGTATCAGTATGTCTGAACCCCAGTCTCGAACCTCTGTTTCTGTATCGATCTTTCTGCACCTCAATTTCGAACCTATGCTCTATGTAAGAGTCCTTCTGCACCCCAGACTCCAACATCTGCTCTCGATAACAATTTTATATCGCAGACTCCAACCTCTGCTCTCTATAAAAGTCCTTTTGCATCCCAATTTCCAAAGTCTGCTTCCTGTAACATTTTTTCAGAACCTGAGTCTCCGAGCTCTGCTCTCTGTAACAGTCCTTCTGCACCTCACTGTGAAACCTCTGCTCTGTGCAGGATCCTTTTGACCCAGTCTTCAACCACTGCTCTCTATAACATTCAAGCTACACGTCAGTCTGCAACCTCTGCTCTATGTAAGATCTTTCAGCAACCCAGACTCTGCTCTCTGTAACAGTCTTGCTATACCGCAGTCTCCAACCTCTGCTCTCTGTAAGGATCCTTCTGCACCCCAATTTCCAACCTCTGCTTTCTGTAACGGTTTTTCTGCACGTCAGTCTCCAACATCTGCTCTCTGTAAGTTCCTTCAGCAAACCAGTCTCCAAACTCTGCTCTCTGTAACAGTCCTTCTGCACCCCAGTCTCCAACCTCTCCTCTCTGTAAAAGGCATTCTGCACGCCAGTCTCAAAACTCTGCTCTGTATAGCAGGCCTTCTGCACCCCAGTTTACATCCTATGCTCTCTCCAACGATCCTTCTGCACCCCAGTCTCGAAGTTTTGCTCTCTGCAATGATCCTACTGCACCCCAGTCTCCAACGTCTGATCTCTGCAAAAGTCCTTCTGCACCTCAGTCTCCAAATTCTGCTCTCTGTAAGATTCTTCTGCACCCCTGTATTTAACCTGTGCTATTCTAAACTGTCCTTTTGCACCCGAGTCTACAAACTCTGCTCTCTGTAACAGGAGTTCCGCACCTCAGTCTCCAACCTCTGCTCCCTGCAACAGTCCTTCTGCACCCCAGTCTCCAACCTCTGCTTTCTACAACAGTTCTTCTGGACCCAAGTTACCAACATCTGCTCTCTGCAACAGTCCTTCTGCACTCCAGTCTCCAACATCTGCTCTCTGCCACAGTCATTCTGCACCTCAGTCTGAAAAATCTGCTCTCTGCAACGACCCTTCTGCACCCCAGTGTCCTACCTCTGCTCTCTGTAACTGTCCTTCTGCACCTCAGTCTCCCAACTCTGCCCTCTGTTTCATCCTTCTGCAACCAAGTGTTTAAACTCTGCACTCTTTAACCGTCCTTCTGCACAACAGTCTCCAACCTCTGCTCCCTTAAACAGAACTTCTGCGAACCAGTCTCCAAACTCTGCTCTGTGTAACAGGCCTTCTGCACCCCAGTTCCCAACCTCTTCTCTCCGCAATGATTCTTTTCCACCTCAGTCTCTAACCTCTGCTCTCTGCAACAGTCCTTTTGCACCTCAGTCTCTAAACTCTGCTCTCTGTAAGATCCATCTGAACCCCAGTCTCCAACCTCTGATCTCTGTAACCGTCCTTCTGCACCCCAGTCTCCAAACTCTGCTCTCTGTAAGAGTCCTTCTGCACTCCAGTCTCCAAACGCTGCTATCTGTAACAGTCCTTCTGCACCTTATTCTCTAACCTCTTCACTCTGCAACAGTCTTTCTTCTCCCCAGTCTCTGAAGTCTGCTCTCTGTAACAGTCCTTCTGTACCACAGTGTCCAACCAGTGCTCTCAGTTTTGGTTCTTCTACACCGCAGTCTCCAAACTCTGCTTTGTGTATCAGCCTGTCTGAATCCCAGTATCCAACCTCTGTTCTCTGTATCCATCCTTCTGCACTTGAGTCTCCAACTTGTGCTCTCTGTAAGAGTCCTTCTGCATCCCAGTCGCCAACATCTGCTCTTGGTAATAGTCCTAAACCGCAGTCTCCAAACTCTGGACTCTTTAACGGTACTTCTGCAACCCAATTTCCAACCTCTGCTTCCTGTAACAGTCCTTCTGCACCTCAGTCTCCAATCTATGCTCTCTGCAACAGTCCTTCTACACCCCACTCTCCAACATCTGGTCTCTGCAACAGTCCTTATGCATTACAGTCTGAAAACTCTGCTGTCTGCAAAGAATCTCCTGCACCCCAGTCTCCTACCTCAGGTGTCTCTTACAATCCTTCTGCACCTCAGTCTCCAACCTCTGCTCTCTGTAAGATCCATCTCAACTCCAGTCTCTTACCTCTGCTCTCTGTAACAGTTCTTCTACACCTAAGTCTCCAACCTCTTCTCTCTGCAACAGTTCTTCTGCACCCCAGTCTCCAACATCTGCTCTCTGTAACAGTCTTTCTGCACCTCAGTCTCCAAACTCTGCTCTCTGCAACAACCTTCTGCACCCAAGTCTGCAAACTCTGCTCTCTGCAATAATCTTTCTGGACCACAGTCTCCAACGTCTGCTCTCTGCAACAGTCCTTCTGCACCACAGTCTCCAACCTGTGCTCTCTGTAAGAACTTTCTGCACTCCAGTTTCCAAACTCTGCTCTCTAACATTTCTTCTAGACCCCAGTCGCTAAACTCTGCTTTCTGCAAGGGTCCTGTGGCACCCCTGTCTCCAAACTCTGTTCTCTGCAACGGGCTTTCTGCTCCCCAGTCTCCAGTATCTGCTCTCTGTAACAATCCTCCTGTACCATAGTCACCAAACTCTGCTCTCTGTAACGGTCTTTCTGCACCACAGTCTCCAAACTCTGCTTTCTGTATCAGTTCTTCTGAACCCCAGTCTCCAACCTCTGCTCTCTGTGTCTATCTTTCTGCACCTCAATCTCCAACCTGTGGTTTCTGTAACAGTCTTTCTGCACCCAAGTCTCCCACCTCTGCTCTCTGGAACACTCCTTCTATACCATAGTCTCCAACATCTGCTCTATGTAACGTTCTATCTGCACCCCAATTTACAACCTCTGCTTTCTGTAACAATCCTTATGCACCTCAGTCTCCAAACTCTGCTCTCCGTGTCAGTCCTTCTGCACCTCAATCTTCAATCTCGGCACTCTGTAACAGTACTTCTGCACCTCAGTCTGAAACCTCTGCTCTCCACGATCCTTCTGTATCCCAGTTTTCAACCACTGCTCTCTGTAACAGTCCACCTTTACCTTGGTCTCCAACCTCTGATCTCTGTAAGATCCTTCAGCAACCCAGTTAACACTCTGCTCTCTGTAACTGTCCTTCTGCACCCCAGTCTCCAAACTCTCCTCTCTGTAACAGGCTTTCTGTATGCCAGTCTACAAATCTGCTCTCTGTAGCAGGCCTTTGCACCCCAGTCTCCAAACTCTGCTCTCTACAATGATGCTTCTGCACCCCAGTATTTAAACTCTGCTCTCTGCAATGATCCTACTGCACCCCAGTCTCCAACCTCTGATCTCCAGAACAGTCCTTCTGCACCTCAGTCTACAAATTCTGCTCTCTCTAAGATCCTTCTGAACCGCTGTCTCCAACCTCTGCTCTCTGCAACAGTCCTTCGGCACCCTAGTTACCAACATCTGCTCACTTTTACAGTTATTCTGCACCCCTGTCTCCAACCTCTGCTCTCTGTAACAGTTCTCCTGTATTGCAGAATCCAAACTCTGCTCTCTGTAACGGTCTTTCTGTACCCCAGACTCCAATATCTGCTTTCTGTATCAGTCCTTCTGCACCCCAGTCTCCAACCTCTGCTCTCTGCAAAAGTCCTTCTACATCGCAGTCTAAAACCTCTACCCTCTGCAACAGTCTTTATGCACCTCAGTCTCCAACCTCTGCTCATTGCAAGGGTCCTTCTGCACCTCAGTCTCCAACCTCTACTCTCTGTAACAGTGCTTCTTCACCTAAGTCTCCAATCTCTGCTCTCTGTAATATCCTTCTGCAACCCAGTCTCCAAACTCTTCTCTCTTTAACAGTTTTTAATCACCCCAGCCTCCAAACTCTGCTCTCTGTAACACTCCTTCTGCACCCCAGTCTCCACCCTCTGCTCTCTTTATCAGTCCATCTGCACACCAGTCTCCAACGTCTGCTCTCTGCAACGATCCTTCTGCACCCAAGTCTCCAAACTCTGTTCGCTGCAACAGTCCTTGTGCAACCAAGTCTACAACATCTGCTCTCTGCAAAATTTCTTCTGTACCTCATTCTGAAAACTCTGCTCTCTGCAATAATACTTCTGCACCCCAGTCTCCAAACTCTGCTCTCTGTAACTGTCCTAAAGCACCTCAAATGCCAACGTCTGCTTTAAGCAACAGTCTTTCTGCACCTCAGTCTCCAAATTCTGCTCTCTGCAACATTCCTTCTGCACCCCAGTATCAAACCATTGCTCTCTGTAAAAGTCCGTCTGCACCCCAGTCTTCAACCTTTGCTTTCTGTAACTATCCTTCTGCACCCCAGTCTCGAAACTATGCTCTCTGAAACAGTCCTACTGCACCTCAGTCTCCAAACTCTTTTCTCTGTAAGATACTTCTGGAACCCCGTCTCCAATGTCTCCTCTCTGTAACAGTCCTTCTGCACCTCAGTCTTTAACCTCTGCTCTCTGCAAAAGTCCTCCTGCACCTCAATCTTCAAACTTTGCTTTCTGCAAAAGTCCTTCTGCAAAAAAATCTCCAACTTCTGTTCTTGCAACATTCCTTCTGCAGCCCAGTGCCAACCTGTGCTCTGTGTAAAAGTCATTCTGCACTCCAGTCTCGAACCTCTGCTCTCTGCAACGATCCTTCTTTACCTCAGTCTCGAACCTCTGCTCTCTGCAAAGATCATTTTGCACCCCAGTCTGAAAACTCTGCTAGCTGCAACAGTTTTTGTTAACCCCTGTCTGCAACAGTTCTACTGTACCTCAGTCTGAAAACTATGCTCTCTGCAATAATCCATTTGCACCCCAGTCTCCAAACTCTGCTCTCTGTAACAGTCCTTTTGTACCTCAGTCTCCAATCACTGCTCTCTGCAACAGTCCTTCTACACCCCAGTCTCCATACTCTGATGGCTCCAACGATCCTTCTGCACCCCAGTCTCCAAACTCTGTTCTCTACTTCAGTTCTGATTCACCCCAGACTCCAACCTCTGCTCTTTATAACAGTCCTTCTGTACCACAGTCTCTAAACTCTGTTCTCTGCAAGGGTCCTTATGCACCCCAGTATCAAACCTCTCCTTTCTGTATAAGTCGTTTAGGACCACAGTCTCCAAACTCTGCCCTCTGTAAGAGTCCTTCTGCAACTCAGTCTGCAAAATCTGCTCTCTGCAACAGTCCTTCTGCACCACAGTCTCCATCCTCTGCTCTCTGAAACAGACCTTTTTCACCACAGTCTCCAACATCTTCTCTCTGCAACAGTCATTCTCCACCCCAGTCTACAAACTTTGCTCTCTGTAACAGTCTTTCTGTACTGCATTCTCCAACCTCTGCTCACTGTAAGAGTACTTATGCA
Organism: Ictidomys tridecemlineatus; assembly: GCF_052094955.1. NCBI lineage: Eukaryota > Metazoa > Chordata > Mammalia > Rodentia > Sciuridae > Ictidomys > Ictidomys tridecemlineatus. The sequence goes on from NW_027526092.1 coordinate 20,830, forward strand.
CCCGAGTCTTGAACCTCTGCTTTTTGTGTCACTCCTTCTGCATTCCAGTCTCGAACCTCTGCTCTGAGTACTGTCTTTCTGCACCTTAGTCTCCAATCTCTGCTCTCTTCTACAGTCCTTCTGGACCCGAATCTCCAACCTCTACTCTCTGCAACAGTCCTTGTACATCCCAGTCTAAAACCACTGCTCTCTGCAACAGTTCTTCTGCACCCCAGTCTCAAACCTCTGCTCTCTGTAACAATACTTCGGCACCTCAGTCTCCAAACTCTGCTCTCTGCAACGGTCCTTCTGCACCTCAGTCTCCAACCTCTACTCTCTGTAACAGTGCTTCTGCACCTAAGTCTCCATTCTCTGCTCTCTGTAAGATCCTTTTGCAACCCAGTCTCCAAACTCTGCTCTCTATAACAGTCCTTCATCACCCCAGTCTCCAAATCAAATTTTGCTCTCTGTCACAGGCCGTTTGCACTCCAATCTCCAACCTCTGCTCTCTGTATCAGTCCATCTGCACCCCAGTCTCTAACGACTTCTCTCTACAACGATCCTTCTGCTCTCCAGTCTCCAACCTCTGCTCGCTGCAACAGTCCGTGTGCAACCCAGTCTACAACATCTGCTCTCTGTAACAGTTCTTCTGTACCTCAGTCTGAAAACTCTGCTGGCTTCAACGATTTGTCTACACCTGAGTCTCCAAACTCTGCTCTCTGTAACAGTCCTTCTGCCCCTAGTCTCCGAACTCTGCTTTCAGCAGCAGTCCTTCTGGACCCCAGTCTCCAACATCTACTCTCTGCAACATTTCTTCTGCTCCCCAGTATCAAACGTGTGCTCTCTGTAAAAGTCCGTCTGCACCTCAGTCTCCAAACACATTTCTCTGTAAGATCCTTCTGAAAACCAGTCTCTAACATCTGCTCTCTGTAACAGTCCTTCTGCACCCCAGTCTTTAACCTCTGCTCTCTGTAATGGTCCTTTTGCACCCCAGTCTCCAACATCTGCTTTCTCTATCAGTCCATCTGCATCTCAGTCTCCAACCTCTGCTTTCTGCAACAGTCCTTCTGCACCCCAGTCCCTAACATCTGCTTTCTCTATCAGTCCATCTGCATCTCAGTCTCCAACCTCTGCTCTCTGTAACAGTCCTTCTGCACCCCAGGCTCCAAACTCTGCTTTCTGTAATGATCCTTCTGCACCCTGTCTCGAACCTCTGCTCTCCGGAACGATCCTTCTGCACCTCAGTCTCCAAACTCTGCTCTCTGCAAAGATCCTTTGGCACCCCAGTCTCAAACTCTGCTCGCTGCAACAGTCCTTGTTAACCCCAGTCTCCAACATCTGCTCTTTGCAACAGTTCTTCTGTACCTCAGTCTGAAAATTCTGCTCTCTGCAATAGTCCATCTTCACCCCAGTCTCCAACCTCCACTCTCTGTAACAGCAATTCTGTACCTCAGTCTCCAATCTCTGCTCTATGCAACAGTCCTTCTGCACCCAAGTCTCCAACATCTGCTCTGTGAAACAGTCCTTAGACACCAGAGTCTCAAACCTCTGCTCTCTGCAACAGTCCTTCTACACCCAAGTCTCCATACTCTGCTCGCTCAAACGATTCTACTGCACACTGGTCTCCAACGTCTGCTCTCTGCAACAGTCCTTCTATACCCCAGTCTTCAAACTCTGCTCTCTGCAACAGTCCTTCTATACCCCAGTCTCCATACTCTGCTCGACCCAACAATCCTTCTGGACCACAGTCTCCAACTTCTGTTCTCTACATCAGTTCTTCTGCACCCCAGTCTTCAACCTCTGTTCTCTGTAACAGTCCTTCTGTACTGCAGTCTCCAACCACTGTTCTCTGTAAGGGTCCTTCTGCACCCGAGTTTCCAAACTCTGTTCTGTGTAACTGTCGTTCTGCACCTTAGTCTTTAACCTCTGCTCTCTGCTGCAGTCCTTCTGCACCCCAATCTCCTAACTCTACTCTCTGCAACAGTCCTTCTACATACCAGTCTAAAACCAAGGCTCTCTGCAATAATCATTCTAAACCCCAGTCTCCAATCTCTGCTCTCTGTATCAATCCTTATGCACCCCAGGCTCCAAACTCTGCTCTCTTTAATGATCTTTCTGCACAACAGTCTCGAACCTCTGCTCTCCGCAACAATCCTTCTGCACCTCAGTCTCCAACCTCTGCTCTCTGCAAAAATCCTTTGGCACCCCAGTCTCAAAACTCTGCTCGCTGCCACAGTCCTTGTGAACCCCAGTCTCCAACATCTGCTCTTTGCAACAGTTCTTCTGTACCTCAGTCTGAAAACTCTGCTGTCTGCCGCAATCCCTCTGCACTCCAGTCTTCAAACTCTACTCTCTGTAACAGTCCTTCTGTACATCAGTCTCCAACCTCTGCTATCTGAAGTACTTTTTCTGCACCTCAGTCTCCAAATTCTATTCTCTGCAAAAGTCCTTCTGCACCCAAGTCTGCAACACCTGCTCGCTACAACAGTCCTTCTTCACCCAAGTTTCCAACCTCTGCTATCTGCAACAGTTCTTCTGCACCCCAGTCTCCAAACTCTGCTCTCTGTAACACTCCTTCTGCACCCAAGTCTCCAACTCTGCTTTCTGTAACAGTCCTTCTGCACCTCAGTCACCAAACTCTGCTCTCTGTAACTGTCCTTCTGCACCTCAGTCTCCAACGTCTGCTCTCTGTAACAGTATTTCTCCACCTCAGTCTGAAACCTCTGCTCTCTGCATGATCCTTCTCCACCCCAGTCTTCAACCACTGCTCCCTTTAACAGTCGTCCTGCACCTCAGTCCCAAACCCCTGCTCTCTAAAATCCTTCTGAAAACCAGCCTCAAAACTCTGCTCTCTATACCAGTCCTTCTGCAACCCAGCCTCAAGACTCTGCTCTCTATAACTGTCCTTCTGCAACCCAGTCTCCAAACTCTGCTCTCTGTAGCAGGCCTTCTGCACCCCAGTCTCCAAACTCTGCTCTCTGAAACAGTCCTTGTGCATGCCAGTCTCCGACCTCTTCTCTCTGTAATGGTCCTTCTGGACGCCAGTCTCCCACCTCAGCTTTCTGTATCATAATTCTTCACCCCAGTCTCCAACGTCTTCTCTGAGTAACAGTCCTTCTGCATCTCAGTCTCCAAATTCTGCTCTCTGCAACAGTCCTTCTGCACCCCAGTCTCCAACCTCTGATTTCTGCAACATTCTTTCTGCACCCCAGTATCCAACCTGTGCTCTCTGTAACAGTACTTGTGAACACAAGTCTCGCAACTCTGCTCTCTATAACAATTCTTCTTCAGCCCAGTCTGCACCTATGGTCTCTGCAACATTTCTTTTACACCCAGGTCTCCAAACTATGCACTCTGTAACTGTCCTTCTGCACCTCAGTCTGAAAACACTGCTCTCTGCAACAATCCTTCTGCACCCCAGTCTGTATCCTCTGCTCTTGTAACACTCCTTCTGCACCTCTGTCTCCAAAGGCTCTCTGTAAGATCATTCTGCAACCCTGTCTCGAAACTGTGCTATCTGTAACAGTCCTTTTGTATAGTAGTCTCCAACCTCTTCTCTTTGTAATGGTCCTTCAGCTCACCAATTGCCAACCTCTGGTTTTTGTAACAGTCGTTCTACACCTCAGACTCCAAACTCTGCGCTCTGTAAAAGTCCTTCTGCGCCTCATTCTAAATCTTCTGCTCTCTTCAACGATCCTTCTGCACCCCAGTCTTCAACCAGTGCTCTCTGTAAAAGTTCTTCTGCACCTCAGTCTCCAACGTCTGCTTTCTGCAACAGTCCTGTACTCTGCAATGTTCCTTATGCACCTCAGTCTCAAACCTCTACTCTCTGTAACAGTTCTTCTGCACCTAATTCTCCAACCTCTTCTCTCTGTAGGAACCTTTTCCAACCTAGTCTCCAAACTCTGCTCTTTGTAACAGTCCTTTTGCACACCAATCTCCAAACTCTGCTCTCTGCACTGATCCTTCTTAACACCAGTCTCCAACCTCTGCTTTCTGAAACAGTACTTCTGAACCCCAGTATCCAACATTTGCTCTCTGCAACAGTCCTTATGCAACTCAGTCTGAAAACTCTGCTCTCGGCAACGATCATTCTGCACCTCAGTCTCCTACCTCTGCTCTTTGTAAGACCCTTCTGCATCCCAGTCTCCAAACTCTGCTCTCTGTAACGGTCCTTCTGAACAACAGTTTCCAACCTCGGCTCTCTGTAAGAGGAATTCTGCAACCCAGTCTCAAAACTCTGCTCTCTGTAACAGGCCTTCTGAAACACAGTCTCCAACCTCTTCTCTCTGCAATGATTCTTCTCCACAACAGTCTCAAACCTCTGCTCTTGGCAAAAGTCCTTCTGCATCTTTGTCTCCAACCTCTGCTCTCTGTAAGATCCTTATGCACTCCAGTCTCCAAACTCTGCTCTCTGTAACAGTCCTTCTGCACCCCAATCTCCAACATCTGCTCTCTGCAATAGTTCTTCTGCACCGCAGTCTGAAAACTATGCTCTCTTCAACGACCTTTCCGCACCCCAGTCTCCTACCTCTGCTCTCTTTAACAGTCCTTCTGCACCTCTGTCTCCCAACTCTGCTCTTTTCAGATCCTTCTGCAACCCAGTCTTTAAACTCTGCACTCTGTAACAGTCCTGCAGCACAGAAGTCTCCAACCTCAGCTCTTTGTAACAGTTCTTCTAAACCTCAGTCTCCAAACTCTGCTCTCTGTAACAGTCCTTCTTCACCTCAGTCTCAAACTTCTACTCTCTATAACAGTCTTTCTGTACCTCAGTCTGAAACCTCTGCTCTTTTCATGATTCTTCTACACCCAGTCTCCAACCACTGCTCTCTGTAAGAGTCCACCTACACCTCAGTAACCAAACTCTGCTCTTTGTAAGATCCTTCAGCAACCCAGTCTCCTAACACTGCTCTCTATAACAGTCCTTCTGCACCCCACTCTCCAACCTCTCCTCTCTGTAACAGGCCTTCTGCATGGCAGTCTCCAAACTCTGCTCTCTGCAACGATATTTCTGCACCCCAGTCTCCAACCACTGCTCTCTGCAATGATCCTACTGCACCCCAGTCTCCAACCTCTGATCTCTGCAACAATACTCCTGAACCTCAGTGTCCAACTTTTGCTCTCTGTAAGATTTTTCTGCACCCGTGTCTCCAAGCTCTGATTCCTTGCAACGATCCTTCGGCACCCCAGTCTCCAACCGCTTCTCTATGTAAAAGAAATTCTGCACCTCAGTCTCCAATTTCTGCTCTCTACAACAGTCCTTCTGCACTGCAGACTCCAAACTCTGATTTCTGTATCAGTACTTCTGCAACCCAGTCTCCAACTTCTTCTCTCTCTAAGAGTCTTTCTGCACATCAGTCTCCAACCTCTGCTCTCTGCAACAGTCCTTCTGCACCCCAGTCTAAAACATCTGCTCTCTGCAACAGTCCTTCTGCACCCCAGTCTCCAAACTCTTCTATCTGCAACAGTCCCTCTGCACTCCAGTCTCCAAACTCTGCTCTCTGCAACGATCTTTCTGCACCACAGTCTCCAACATCTGTTCTCTGAAACAGTCCTTCTGCACCTCAGTCTGAAAACTCTACTTACTGTGACATTCTTTCTCCACCCCAGTCTCCAACCCCTGTCCTCTGTAACAGTCCTTCTGCTCAACAGTCTCTGAGATCTGCTCTTTGTAATGGTCCTTCTGTACCAGAGTCTCCAACTTCTGCTCTTTGTAACGGTTCTTCTACACCCCAGTCTCCAAACTCTGCTTTGTGTATCAGTCTATCTGAACCCCAGTTTCCAACCTCTGTTCTCTATATCTAATCTTTTGCACCTCAGTCTCAACCTGTGCTCTATGTAAGAGTCCTTCTGCACACCAGTCTCAAACCTCTACTCTTGGTAACAGTCCTATACAGCAGTCTCCAAACTCTGCTCTCCTTAACGTTCCTTCTGCACACCAATTTCCAAAATCTGCTTCCTTTAACAGTCCTTCTGCACCTGAGTCTCCAAACTCTGCTCTCTGCCCTGATGCTTCTTAACACCAGTCTCCAACCTATGCTCTCTGTAACAGTCGTTCTGCACCTCAGTCTGAAAATTCGGCTCTCTGCACGATCCTTCTGCACCACACTCTCCAACCACTGCTCTAGGTAACAGTCCCCCTGCACCTCAGTCTCCAATCTCTGCTCTCTGTAAGATCCTTCATCAACCCAGTCTCAAACCACTGCTCTCTGTAACAGACCTTCTGCACCCAAGTCTCCAAATTCTTCTCTCTACAACGATTCTTCTCCACACCAGTCTCAAACCTCTGCTCTCTGCAACAGTCTTTATGCACCACAGTCGACAACCTCTTCTCTCTGCAACAGTCCTTCTACACCCCAGTCTCCAACCTCTGCTCTTTGTAACAGTCCTTCTGCACCTCAGTCTTCAACCTCTGCTCTCTGCAACAGTCCTTCTGCACTTCATTCTCCAACCTCTGCTCTCTGCAACAGTCCTTTGCACCCCAGTCTCCAACATCTGCTCTCTGCAACAGTCATTCTAACTCCAGTCCAAACTCTGCTCTCTCCAACCATCCTTCTGGACCCCAGGCTCCAACGTGTGCTCTCTGCAACAGTCGTTTTGAACCAGAGTCTTTAAACTCTGCTCTCTGTAACATCTTTCTGCACGCCAGTTTCCAAAATCTGCTCTCTCTAACATTCCTTCTCCACCGCAGTCTGTAAACTCTGCTTTCTTTGAGTGTCCTGCAGCACCCCAGTCTCCAACCTCTGCTCTCTGAAACATTCCTATACTGCAGTCTCCAAACTCTGCTCTCCTTAACGGTCCTTCTGCACCCCAATTTTCAAACTCTGCTTCCTGTAACAGTCCATCTGCACATGAGTCTCCAAACTCTGCTCTCCGTAATAGTTTTTCTACATCTCAGACTCCAACCTATGCTCTCTGTAACAGTCCTTCTGCACCAAAGTCTTCAACCTTTGCTCTCTGTAACAATCTTTCTAAACCCCTGTCTGCAACCTCTGCTCTCTTTAATATCCTTCTGAAACCCAGTCTCCAAACTCTGCTCTCTGTAAAAGTTCTTCTGCACAGCGGTCTCCAACCTCTGCTCTCATCAAAGATCCTTCCTCACCAAAGTCTCCAACCTCTGCACTCTGCAACAATCCTTCTGTACCCAGTCTCCAACATCTGCTCTCCGCAACAGTCCTTCTGCACCTCAGTCTGAAAACTATGCTCACTGCAACGACCCTCCTTCACCCCAGTTTTTAACCTCTGCTCTCTGCAACAGTCCTTTTGCATCCCAGTCTTCAATATCTGCTCTCTGCAAGAGTCCTTCTGCAACTCAGTATGAAATCTGTGCTCTCTGCAATGATCTTTATGCACCTCAGTCTCCTAACTCTGCTGTTTGTAAGACCCTTCTGCAACCCAGTCTCCAGACTCTGCTCTTGGCAACAGTGCTTCTGCACCCTAGTCTCCAACCTCTGCTCTCTGTTAGATCCTTATGCACTCCAGTCTCCAACCTCTGCTCTCTGTAACAATCCTTCTGCACCCCAGTCTCCAACATCTGCTCTCTGCAACAGTTCTACTGCACCTCAGTCTGAAAACTCTGCTCTCTGCAACGACCGTTCTGCATCCCAGTCTCCTACCTCTACTCTCTGTAATAGTCCTTCTGCACCTCAGTATCCCAACTCTGCTCTATTTAACATCTTTCTGCAACCCAGTCTCCAACCTCTGCTCTCTGTAACAGGCCTTCTTCACCCTAGTCTCCAACCTCTTCTCTCTGCAATGATTCTTCTCCACCCCAGTGTCCAATATCTGCTCTCTGCAACAGTCCTTTTGCACCCCAGTTGCCAAACTCTGCTATCTGTAACACTCCTTCTGCAACTCAGTCTCCAACCTCTGCTCTCTTTAACAGTTCTTCTGCACCCCAGTCTAGAACATCTGCTCTCTGCAACAGTCCTTCTGCACCCCAGTCTCCAAACTCTGCTATCTGCAACGCTCCTTCTGGACCCCAGTCTCAAACATCTGCTCTCTTCAACAGTCTTTCTGCAACACAGTCTCCAACCTCTGCTCTTTGTAAGATTCTTGTGCACTCCAGATTCCATACTCTGCACTCTGTAACATTCCTTCTCCACCCCAGTCTCCAAACTCTGTCCTCTGAAACAGTCCTTCTGCTTCCCAGTCTCCAACATCTGGTCCTTCTGTACTGCAGTCTCAAACCTGTGCTCTTTGTAACGGTCCTTCTACACCCCAGTCTCCAACCTCTGCTTTCTGTATCAGTCTGTCTGAACCGCAGTCTCCGATCGCTGTTTTCTGTATCTATCCTTCTGCACCTCAGTCTCCAAACTCTGTTCTCTAAAACGTTCCTTCTGCACTTCAGTCTCCAAACTCTGCTCTCTGTAACAGTTTTTCTGCACCTCATTCTTCAACTTCTAGTCTCTGCAACAGTCTTTTTGATCCCCACTTTCCAACCTCTGCTCTCTGCAAAAGTCCGTCTTCAACCCAATCTCGAACATCTGCTCTCTGCAACAGTCCTTCTACACCCCAGTCTCCAACTCTGCTTTCTGCAACGATCTTTCTGAACCGCAGTCTTCAATGTCTGCTCTCTGCAAGATTCTTTCTGGACCAAAGTCTCCAAGCTCTGCTCTCTGTAACAATCCTTCTGCACCCCTGTCTGCAACCTCCGCTCTCTGTAAGATCCTTCTGCAACCCAGTTTCAAACTCTGCTCTCTGTAACAGTGCTTCTGCCAACTGGTCTCTAACCTCTCTTCTCTGCAAGGATCCTTCTTCCCCAAAGTCTCCAACCTCTGCTCTCTGCAACAGTCCTTCTACACCCCAGTCTACAATATCTGCTCTCTGCAAGAGTCCTTTTGCACCTCACTCTGAAAAGTCTGCTCACTGCAAAAACGCTTCTGCACCACAGTCTCCAACTTCTGCTCTCTGTAACAGTCCTTCTACACCTCATTCTCCCAACTCTGCTCTTTGTAAGTTCCTTCTACATCCCAGTCTTTAAACTCTGCACTCTGTAACAGTCCTTCTGCAAAACAGTCTCTAAACTCTGCTCTCTGTAACATGACTTCTGCCACGCAGTCTCCAAACTCTGCTCTCTGTGATAGGCCTTATGCACCCCAGTCTTCAACCTCTTCTCTCTGCAACAATTCTTCTCCACCCTAGTCTCCAGAATCTGCTCTCTGCAACAGTCCTTTTGGACCCCAATCTCAAAACTCTTCTCTCTGTAAGATCCATCTGAACCCCAGTCTCCAAACTCTGCTCTCTGTAACAGTCCTCTGCACCCCAGTCTCCAAACACTGCTCTCTGTAACAGTACTTCTGCATTTCAGTCTCCAACCTCTGCTGTTTGTAAGTCTTTCTGCACCCCAGTCTCCAACATCTGCTCTCTGGAACAGTCCTTCTGCATGCCAGTCTCAAAACTGTGCTCTCTGCAACGATCCTTCTGGACCCCAGTCTCCAACGTCTGCTCTCTGCAACAGTCCTTCTGCAACACAGTCTTCAACCTCTTCTCTTTGTTAGATCCTTCTGCACTCTAGTTTCCAAACTCTGCTCTCTGTAACATTCTTTCTCCACTGGAGTCTCAAATTTCTGTCTTCTGCAACAGTCCTTCTACTCTCCAGTCTCCGAGATCTGCTCTCTGTAACAGTCCTTCTGTACCACAGTCTCCAACCTCTGCTTTTTGTAATGGTCCTTCTACACCCCAGTCTCCAACCTCTGCTTTCTGTATCAGTCTTTTGGAACCCCAGTCTCCAACCTCTTTATTCTGTATCTATTCTTCTGCACCTCAGTCTTCAATCTGTGCTCAATGTAAGAGTCCTTCTGCACCCCAGTCTCCAACCTCTTCTCTCGGTAACAGTCTTATACCGCAGTCTCCAAACTCTGCTCTCTGTAACGGTCCTTCTGCTTCCCAATTTCTAAACTCTGCTTCCTATAACAGTCCTTCCGCACCCCACTCTCCAACCTCTACTCTCTGCAAAAGTCCTTCTGTACTCCAGTCTCCATCTTCTGCTCTCTGCAACAGTCCTTCTGCACCCAGTCTCCAACCTCTGCTCTCTGCAACAGTCCTTCTGCACCCCATTCTCCAAACTCTGCTCTCTGCAAAAAAACTTCCGGACCCTAGTCTCCAACCTCTACTCTCTGCAACAGTCCTTCTGCACCACAGTCTCCAACCTCTGCTCTCAGTAAGATCTTTCTGCACTCCAGTTTACAAAATCTTCTTTCTCAAACATTTCTTCTCCATCGCAGTCTCCAACTTCTGCTTTCTGCGAGGGTGGACACCCCAGTCTCCAACCTCTGTCCTCTGTAACAGTCCATCTGAACCCCACTATAGAACCTTTGCTCTCTGTAACAGTCCTTCTGTACCGCAGTCTCAAACCTTTGTTCTCCGGAACGGTCCTTCTGCACCCCAATCTCCAAAAGCTGCTTTCTGTATCAGTCATTCTGAACCCCAGTCTCAAAACTCTGCTCTCTGTATCTCTCCTTCTGCACCTCAGTCTCAAACCTGTGCTCTCTGTAACATTCCATCTGCACCCCAGTCTCCAACCTCTGCTTTCTGTAAGAATTTTTCTATACCACAGTCTCCAAACTCTGGTCTCTGTAACGGTCCGTATGTACCCCAATTTCCAACCTCTGCTTTCTCTAACAGTCCTTCTGCACCTCAGTCTCCAAACTCTGCTCTCTGTAACAGTCCTTCTAAACCTCAGTCTACAACCTCTGCTCGCTGTAACAGTACTTCTGCACCTCAGTCTGACACTTGTGTTCTCTGCACAATCCTTCTGCACCCCAGTCTCCAACCACTGCTCTCTGTAACAGTCCACCTGATCGTCAGTCTCCAACCTCTGCTCTCTGTAAGATCCTTCAGCAAACCAGTATCCAAACTCTGCTCTCTATAACAGTCTTTCTGGAACCCAGTCTCCAAACTCTCCTCTCTTTTCAGGCCTTCTGCACGTCAGGCTCCAAACTCTGCTCTCTGTAGCAGGCCTTTTGAACTACAGTCTCCATCCTCTGCTCTCTGGAAAAATCCTTCATCACCCCAGTCTCCAAACTCTGCTCTCTGCAATGATCCTACTGCATCCTAGTCTCCAACCTCTGGTCTCTGCAACAGTCTTTCTGCACCTCCGTGTCCAAATTCTGGTAACTGTAAGATCCTTTTGAACCCCTGTATCAAACCTCTGCACTCTTTAATAGTCCTTCTGCACCTGAGTTTCCAACTGCTGCTCTCTGTAACAGAACTTCCGCACCTCATTCTCCAAAATCTGATCTCTGCAACAGTCCTTCTGCACCCCAGACTCCAACCTTTGCTTTCTATAACAGTCCTTCTGCAACCTAGTTACAAATATCTGCTCTCTGCAACGGTCCTTATGCACCCCAGTCTCCAACATCTGCTCTCTGAAACAGTTCTTCTACACCTCAGTCTTAAAACTCTGCTCTCTGCAACGACCCTTCTGCACCACAGTCTCCTACATCTGCTCTCTCTAAAAGTCCTTCTGCAACTCAGTCTCCCAACTCTGCTCTCTGTAAGATCCTTCTGAAACCCAGTCTTTAAACTCTGCTCTCTGTAACAGGCTTTCTCCAACCCAGTCTCCAACCTCTTCTCTCTGCAACGATTCTTCTCCACCCCAGTCTCCCTCATCTGCTCTCTGCAACAGTCTTTTTGCACCCCAGTCTCCAAACTCTACTCTCTGTTAGACCCATCTGAACGCCAGTCTCTAACCTCGTCTCTCTGTAACAGTCTTTCTGCACCCCAGTCTCCTAACTCTGCTCTCTGTAACAGTCATTCTGCACCTCAGTCTCCAAACTCTGCTCTGTGTAACAGTCCTTCTGCGCCCCAGTATCTAAAATCTGCTCTCTGCAACAGTACTCCTGCACCCCAGTCTCCATCATCTGCTCTCTGCAACAGTCCTTCTGCACCCCATTCTCGAAACTCTGCTCTCTGCAACGATTATTCTGGACCCCTGTCTCCAATGTCTGCTCTCTGCAACAGTCTTTCTGCACCACAGTCTCCAACCTCTCTCTCTGTAAGATCCTTCTGCACTCCAGTTTCCAAACTCTGCTCTCTGTAACATTCTTTCTTAACCCCAGTCTCATACCACAATTCTCTGCAAAACTCCTTCCGCTCCCCAGTCTCCAAGATCTGCTCTCTGTAACAGTCCTTCTGTACCGCGGTCTCAAACCTCTGCTCTTTTTAACGGTCCTACTACACCCCAGTCTCCAGACTCTGCTTTCTGTATCAGTCTGTCTGCACCCCAGTCTCCAACCTCTGTTCTCTGTATCTATCCTTCTGCACCTCAGTCTCCAACCTGTGCTCTATGTAAGAGTCCTTCTGCACCCCAATCTCCAACCTCTTTTTTCGGTAACAGTACTATACCGCAGTCTCCAACCTCTGCTCTCTGTAACGGTCCTTCTGCACCCAAATTTCCACACTCTGCTCTCTGTAAAAGTCCTTCTTATACTCAGTCTCCAACCTCTACTCTCTGTAACAATCTTTCTGCACCTCAGTCTCCAAACACTGCTCTCTGTAACACTCCACCTGAACCTCAGTCTCCAACCTCTCCTCTTTGTAAGATCCTTCTGCAACCCAGTCTCCAAATACTGCTCTCTATAACAGTTCTTCTGCACCCCAATCTCCAACTTCTGCTCTATCTAAGTGTCCTTCTGCACCACAGTCTCCAACCTCTGCTCTCTGCAACAGTCCTTTTGCACCACAGTCTCCAACCTTTGTTCTTTGCAACAGTCCTTCGGCACCCCAGTCTCCAACCTTTGTTCTCAAAACTCTGTTCTCTGTAACAGTCCTTCTGCACCCTAGTATCCAAACTCTGCTCTCTGTAACAATCCTTCTGCACCTCAGTCTCCAACCTCTGCTCTATGTAACAGGACTTCTGCACCTCAGGTTCCAAACTTTGCTCTCTGCAACAGTCCTTCTGCACTCCAGTCTCCATCCTCTGCTCTCTACAACAGTCCTTCTGCACCCCAGTGTCCAAACTCTTGTCTCTGCAACTGTCCTTCTGCACCACAGTCTCCAAACTCTGCTATCTGTAAGATCCTTCTGCACTCCAGTTTCAAAACTCTGCTTTCTATATCAGTCCTTCTGAACCCCATTTCAAACCTGTGCTCTCTGTAACATTCCTTCTCCACTCCAGAATTTATCCTCTGCTTTCAGCAAGTTTCCTGCGGCACCCCTGTCTCCAACGTCTGTCCTCTGCAACAGTCCTTTTACTCCCGAGTTTCCAACATTTGCTCTCTGTAACAGTCCTTCTGTACCGCAGTCTCAAACCTCTGCTCTCCGTAAAGTGCCTTCTGCACCCCAGTCTCCAAACTCTGCTTTCTATATCAGTCCTTACGAACCCCATCTCAAACCTGTGCTCTCCATATCTATCATTCTGCACGTCAGTCTCTAATCTGTGCTCTCTGCAACGATCCTTCTGGACCCCAGTCTCCATCCTCTGCTCTCTGCAACAGTCCTTCTGCACCCGAGTCTCCAAACTCTGCTCTCTGTAACACGACTTCTGCACCTCAGTCTCCAACCTATAGTCTCTGCAACAGTCCTTCTTCACCACAGTATCCAAACTGTGTTCTCTGTAGAAGTCCTTCTGTACTGCTGTCTCCAACCTCTGCTCTCTATAACTGTCATTGTGCACACCAGTCTCCAAACTGTGCTTTTTGTATCAGTCCTTCTGCACCCCAGTCTCCAACCTCTGCTCTCTGTTACAGTCCTTCTACACCTCAGTCTCAAACCTCTGCTCTCTGCAACAGTCCTTCTGCACCTGAGTCTCCAACCTCTGCTTTTTTTAACAGGCCTTCTTCACCCCATCCCCAAACTTTTCTCTCTGTAACTATTTTTCTACACCCCGTCTCCAAACTCTGCTCTCTGTCACAGTCCTTCTGCACCCCAGTCTCCAAACTCTGCTCTCTGTAAGGGTCCTACTCCAACCCAGTCTCCAACCTCTGCTTTCTATATCAGTCCTTCTGCACCCCAGTCTCCGACCTCTTCTCTTTGCAACACTCATTCTGCACCACAGTCTCCAACCTGTGCTCTCTGCAAAATTTTTTCTGCACCCCAGTCTCCAACCTGTGCTCTCTTTAACAGTCCTTCTGCACCCCAGTCTCCAACCTCTGCTCTCTGTAACAATCCTTCTGCAACACAGTCTCCACCTCTGCTCTCTGCAACGATCCTTCTGTACCTCAGTCTCCAAACTGTGCTCTCAAACAGTCCTGCTGCACCTCAATCTCCAAACTCTGCGCGCGGTAAGATCCTTGTAAAACCCAGTCTCCAAACTCTGATTTCTGGATCAGTCCTTCTGAACCACAGATTCTAACCTCTGCCCTGTCAAATGATCCCTCTGCACGCCAGTCTCTATCCTCTGCTCTCTGTAACAGTCTTTCTGTACCGCAGTCATCAAACTCTGCATTTTGTAACCGCCCTTCTGCACCCCAGTATTCAACCTGTTCTCCCTGCAATGATTCTTCTGCACCCCAGTCTCCAACGTCTTCTCTCTGCAACAGTCCTCCTGCAACCAAGTCTCCAAACTCTGCTCTCTGTAAGATCTTTCTACACCTCATTTTCCAAACTCTGCTCTCTGTAACATTGCTTCTCCACCCCAGTCTCCAACCTCTGCTCTTTTCAACGGTCCTTCTGCACCCCAGTCTCCAACCTCTGTCCTCTGCCACAGTCCATCTGAACCCAAGTCTCCAACCTCTGTTATCTGCAACAGTCGTTCTGCACCCCATTCTCCAAACTCTGCTTTCTGCAACCATCCTTCTGTACCACAGTGTCCACCATCTGCTCTCTGCCACAGTCCTTCTGTACACTAGTCTCCAATCTCCACTCTCTGTAACAGTCCTTACGTACTGCAGTCTTTAACCTCTGCTCTCTGTAATGGTCCTTATGCACCCATGTTTCCAAAGTCTCCTTTCTGTATCAATCCTTCCTCACCTCAGTCTCATAACTCTACTCTCTGAAACAGTCCTTCTGCACATCAGTCTCCAAACTCTGCTCTCTTCAACAGTCTTTTTCATCCCAGTCCCCAACCTCTGCTCTCTGCAACAGTTCTGTTACACCCCAGTCTCCAACATCTGCTCTCTGCAACAGTCCTTCTAC
Source organism: Ictidomys tridecemlineatus (assembly GCF_052094955.1). Taxonomy (NCBI): domain Eukaryota; kingdom Metazoa; phylum Chordata; class Mammalia; order Rodentia; family Sciuridae; genus Ictidomys; species Ictidomys tridecemlineatus. The sequence goes on from NW_027526092.1 coordinate 35,887, forward strand.
ACCTCTGTCTCTAAACTCTACTGTCTATAACTGTCCTTCTGCACCTCAGTCTCCAAACTCTGCTCTCTGTAAGAGTCCTTCTGCTCTCCAGCCTCCAACATCTCCTCACTGCAACCGTCCTTCTGCAACCCAGTCTTTAATGTCTGCACTCTCAACAGTCCTTTTGCACCTCAGTCTGAAAACTCTGCTCTCTGCAAGTATCATTCTTCACCCCAGTCTCCAACCTCTGCTCTCTGTAACAGTCCTACTGCACCTCATTCTCCAAACTCTGCTTTATATAAGATCCTATTGCAACCCAGTATCCAAAATCTGCTTTCTGTATCAGTCCACATGCTCCCCAGTCTCCAAACTCTTCTCTCTGTAACAGGCCTCCTGCACTCCAGTCTACAAACTCAGCTCTATGTAACAGGCCTTCAGCACCCCAGTATTCAACCTATTCTCTCCGCAACGATCCTTCTACACCCCAGTCTCCAACATCTGAACTCTGCAACACTTCTTCTGCACCCCAGTCTTCAACCTCTGCTCTCTTGAAGATCCTTCTGCACCCAGTTTCCAAACTCTGCTCTCTGAAACAGTCTTTCTGTACCCCAGTCTCCAAACTCTGCTCTCTGTAACAATGCTTCTGCTCATCAGTCTCCAAACTCTGCTCTCTGCAACGGTCTTTCTACACCTCAGTCTCCAACCTCTGTTGTCTGCAATAGTCCTTCTGCAACCCAGTGTGCAACCTCTACTCTCTGTAAAAGTGCTTCTGTACCAGTCTCCAACTTCTGCTCTCTTTAACGGTCTTTATGCACCACAGTCTCCCAACTCTGCTTTCTATATCAGTCCTTCTGCACCCCAGTCTCCAAACTCTGCTCTCTGTAACAGTCCTTCTGAACCTCATCTCCAACCTCTTCTCTCTGCAACAGTCATTCTGCACCTCAGCTTCAACCTCTTCTCTCTACAACATTCCTTTTGCACCCAAGTCTCCAATCTCTTCTTTCTATAACAGTCCTTCTGCACCCCAGTCTGCAATCTCTGCTCTCTGTAAGATCCATCTGCACCCCAGTCTCCAAACTCTGCTCTCTGTAACAGTTCTTAAGCACCTCAGTCTCCAACCTCTTCTCTCTGTAGCAATCCTTCTTCAAGTCAGTCTCCAACCGCTGCTCTCAGCAACAGTCCTTCTGCACCTAAGTCTCGAAACTCCGTTCTCTGCAACAGTTTTTCCGCACCCCAGTCTCCAACCTCTGCATTCTGCAACAGTCCTTTTGCACCCCAGTCTCTAAGCTCTGCTCTCTGTAACAATTTTTCTGCACCTTAGTCTCCAACCTCTGCTCTCTGAAACGGTCCTTCTGCACCCCTGTCTCCAAACTCTGTTGTCTCCAACAGTCCTTCTTAACCTCAGTCTTCTGCACCCCAATCTCCAACCCCTACTCTCTGCAACAGTCCTTCTGCACCCCAGTCTCCAACCTACTCTCTACAACAGTCCTTCTGCACCCAAATCTCCAACATCAGATCTCTGCAACAGTCCTTCTCCACCCCAGTCTCCAATCTCTGCTCTCTGTAACAGTTCCTCTGTACTGCAATTTCCAAACTCTTCTCTCTGTAACTGTCTTCTGAACCCCAGTCTACAACCACTGCTTTCTCTATCAGTCCTTCTGCACTCAAGTCTCCAACCTCTGCTCTCTGTAACAGGCCATCTGCACCTCAGTCTCCAAATTCTGCTCTCTGCAAAGGTCTTTTGGCACCCAAATCCCCAACCTCTGCTCACTGCAACAGTCCATTTACATCCAAGTCTCAAACCTCTGCACTCCGCAACAGTCCTCCTGCACCTCAGTCTCCTACATCTGCTCTCTGCAATGGTCTTTTTGCACCTCAGTATTCAACATCTGTCTCTGTAACAGTCCTTCTACACCTCAGTCTCCATCCTCTGCTCTCTTTAACATTCCTTCTGCACCCGAATCTCCAACCACTTCTCTCTGGAGCAGTCCTTCTGCACCTCAGTCAACAAACTCTGCTCTCTGTAAGATCCTTCTCCACCACAGTCTTCAAACACTGCTCTCAGTATTAGTCCTGCACCTTAGTCTCCAAACATGCTCTCTGTAACAGTTTTTCTGCACCTCAGTCTTAAACAACTGCTCTCTGAAATAGTCTTTCTGCACCCCAGTCTCCAAACTCTGCTTTCTAGAACAGTCCTTCTATACCCCAGTATCCATAATCTACTCTCTGCAACGATCCTTCTTCACCCCAGTCTCCAACGTCTGCTCTCTGCAACAGTCATTATGCACCCCAGTCTCCAACATCTGCTCTCTACATTAGTCTTTCTGCACCTCAGTCTGAATACTCTGCTCTCTGCCATGATCCTTCTGCACACCAGTCTCCAACCTCTGTTCTCTGCAACAGTCCTTCTGCACCCCACTCTCCAAACTCTGCTCTCTGTAACATTCCTTCTGTACCGCAGTCTCCAACCTCTCCTCTCTGTAATGGTCCTTCTGCACCCCAGTCTCCAAACACTGCTTACTGTATCAGTCTTTCTGCACCACTATCTCCAACCTCTGCTGTCTGCAACAAACATTCTGCACCCCAGTCTCCAACATATGTTTTCTGTATCAGTCCTGCACCTCAGTCTCCAAACCCTGCTCTCTGCAACAGTCCTTCTGCACTCCAGTCTCCAACATCTGCTCTCTGCAGTAATCCTTCTGCACCCCAGTCTCCAACGTCTGCTCTCTGCCACAGTCCTTTTGCATTCCAGACTCCAACCTCTTCTCACTGTAAGATCCTTCTGCACCCCAGTCTCCAACATCTGCTCTCTTCAAAGTTCCGTCTGCACCCCAGTCTCCAACCTCTATTCTCTGGATCAGTCCTTCTGCGCCACAGTCTCCAACACCTAATCTCTGCAACAATTCTTCTCCACACCAGTATTCAAACTCTGTTCTCTGTAACAGTCCTTCTGTACTTCAGTCTCCAACCACTACTCTCTGTTAGGGTCCTTCTGCACCCGAGTTTCCAAACTCTGTTCTGTGTAACTGTCCTTCTGCACCTTAGTCTTTAACCTCTGCTCTCTGCTACAGTCCTTCTGCACCCTAATCTCCTACCTCTACTCTCTTTAAGATCCTTCTGCACCCCAGTTTCCAAACTCTGCTCTCTGTAACATTCCTTCTCCACCACAGTCTCCAACCTCTGCTCTCTGCAACAGTCCTTCTGCACGACAGTCTCCAACCTCTGGTCTCTGGAAAAATCCTTCTGCACCCCAGTATCCGAACTCTGCTCTGGGTCTCATTTCTTCTGCCCCTCAGTCTCCAACCTCTGCTTAATGTAAGATCTTTCTGCAAGAAAGTCTCCAAACTCTGATCTCCATAACAGTCATTCTTCACCCCAGTCTCCAACCTCTGCTCTCTGTAACAATCCTTCTGCACCTCAGTCTCCAACATCTGCTCTCCGAAACAGTTTTTCTGCATCTCATTCTCCAACCTCTGCTTTCTGTATCAGTCCTTCTGCACCCCATTCTTCAACCTCTGTTGTATGCAAGAGTCCTTCAGGATGTCAGTCTCAAACCTCTGCTCCCTGCAAAAATCCTTCTGCACCTCAGTCTTAACCATTGCTCTCGGTAACATTTTTTCTGCACCTCAGTCTCAAACATCTGCTCTATGTAAGATCCTTCTGCCATCCAGTCTCCAAACTCTGCACTCTGTAACAGTCTTTCTGCAACCCAGTCTCCAACCTCTGCTCTGTGCAACAGTTCGTCTGCACCCCACTCTCCAACCTCTGCTCTCTGTAAGATCCTTCTGCACTCCAATCTCCAAACTCTGTTCTTTGTTAAAGTCCTTCTTCACCCCAGTCTCCAACATCTGCTCCCTGCAACAATCCTTCCGCACCCCAGTCTCCAACATCTGCTCTCTGCAACAGTTCTTCTGCACCCCAGTCTTTAACATCTACTCTCCGAAAGAGTTTTTCTGCATCCCATTCTCCAACCTCTGCTCTCTGCAACGATCCTTCTGCTCACCAATCTCCAACCTCTGCTCTCTGCAATAATCCTACTGCACCCCAGTCGCCAACTCTGCTCTCTGTAACAATCCTTCTGAACCGCAGTCTCCAAACTCTGCTCTACGTAATATTCTTCTGCAACCCAGTCTCCAAACTCTGCTATCTGTAACGGCCCTTCTCTACCGAGTCTCCAACCTCTGCTCTCTGTAACAGTCCTCCTGTATTGCAGTCTCCAAACTCTGCTCTCTGTAATAGTGCTTCTGCATCTCAGTCTCCAAACTATGTTTTCTGTATCAGTCCTTCGGTACCGCAGTCTCCAACCTCTTCTATCTGCAACAGTCCTTCTGCACCTCTTTCTCCAAATTCTACTCTCTGCAAAAGTCCTTGTGCACACAAGTCTGCACCACCTGCTCCCTGCTATAGTGCTTCTTCACCCCAGTCTTCAACCTCTGCTTTCTGCAACATTCCTTCTGCACCCCAGTCTCCAACCTGTGCTCTCTGTAAAAGTCCTTCTGAACCACAGTCTCCACCTCTGCTCTCTGTAACTGTTTTTCTGCACCTCAGAATCCAACTTCTGTTCTCTGAAACCGTCCTTCTGCACCCCTGTCTCCAACCTCTGCTCTCTGCAATGATCCTTATGCACCCCAGTCTCCAACACCTGCTCTCTGCAACAGTCCTTCTCCAACCCAGTCTACAACCTCTGCTTTCTTCATCGGTCTTGCTGCAACCCAGTCTTCAATATCTGTTCTCTGCATCAGTCCTTCTACTCCCCAGTCTACAACCTCTGCTCTCTGTAACAGTCCTTCTGTACCGCAGTCTCCAAACTCTGTTCTTAGTAACGGTCCTTCTGCAGCCCAGTCTGAATCCTCTGCTTTCTGTATAAGTCCTTCTGAATCACGGTTTCCAACCTCTGCTCTCTGTAACAGTCCTTCTGCACCTCTGTCTAAAACCACTGAACTCTGCAACCTTACTTCTGTACCACAATCTCCAACCTCTGCTCTCTGTAACGGCCCTTCTGCACCCCAGTCTCAACATCTGCTTTCTGTATCAGTAATTCTGCACACCAGTCTCCAAACTTTGCTCTCTGTAACAATCTTTCTGCACCTCAGTCTCCAACCTCTGCTCTCTGCGACAGTTCTTCTGCACACTAGTCTCCAACATCTGCACTCTGAAACAGTTCTTTTATAAACCATTCTTCCACCTCTGCTCTCTGTAACAGTCCTACTTTATTGCAGTCTCTGAACTCTGCTCTCTGCAACGGTCCTTCTGCACCCTAGTCTCCAAACTCTGCTTTTTGTATCAGTCCTTCTGAACACCAGTCTCCAACCTCTGCTATCTGTAACAGTCCTTCTGCAACTCAGTCTCCAAATTCCGCTCTCTGCAACAGTCCTTCTGCACCCAAGTCTCCAACACCTGCTCCCTGCAACAGTCCTTCTTAACCCCATTCTCCAAACTCTGCTATCTGCAACAGTCCTTATGCACCCCAGACTCCAACCTCTGCTCTGTGTAACAATCCTTCTTAACCTCTGTCTCAAACTATGCTCTCTGCAATGGTCCTTCTGGACCTCTGTCTCCAACTTCTACTCTCTGTAACAGTCCTTCTGCACCTCAGTCTCCAACCTCTGCTCTCTGTAGGATCATTCTGCAACCTAGTCTCCTAACTCTGCCCTCTGTAAAAGTCGTTCTGCATCCCTTCACCAAACTGTGATCTCTGTAACAGGCCTTTTTCACCGCAGTCTTTAACCTCTGTTCTCTGTAACAGTCCTTCTGCACTCCAGTCTCAAACCTCTGCTCTCTACAAAGATCCTTCTGCACCCCAGTCTCCAAACTCTGTAATCTCCAACTGTCCTTCTGCACCTCAGTCTGAAAACTCGGTTCTCTGCAATGATCCTTCTGCATCCCAGTCTCCAAACTCTGCTCTCTGTAACAGTCCTGTTCCACCTCAGTCTCCAACCTCTGCTCTCTGTAAGATCCTTCTGCAACCCTGTCTCTAAACTCTGCTCTCTGTAACAGTAATTCTGAACCCCAGTCTCCATCCTCTGCTCTCTGTCAGTCTTTCTAAACCCCAGTTTCCAATCTCTGCTCTCTGCAACAGTCCTTCTGCAACCCAGTATCAAACTTCTGTTCTTTGTAACAATCCTTCTGCACCTCAGTTCCCAAACACTGACCTCTGCAATGGTCCTACTGTACCCCAGTCTATAGCCTCTGCTCTCTGCAACGATCCTTATGCACCCCAGTCTCAAACCTCTGCTCTCTGCAACAGTCCTACTGAACATCAGTCTGAAAACTCTTCTCTCTGCAAGGATCCTTGTGCACCACAGTCTCTAAACTCTGCTTTCTGAAACAGTTATTCTGCAACTCAGTCTCCAACGTCTGCTCTCTGTAACAGTCCTTCTGGACCCCAGGCTCCATCCTCTGCAATCCGTAAGATCCTTTTACATGCCAGTTTCCTAACTCTGCTCTCTGTAACATTCCTTTTTCACCCCAGTGTCCAACCTCTTCTCTCTGCAACGGTCCGTGTGCACGACAGTCTCAAACCTCTGTTCTCGGCAACAGTCCTTCTTCCTCCCAGTCTCCAAACTCTGCTCTGGATATCATTTCTTCTGCACCTCAGTCTCCAACCTCTGCTTTATGTAAGACCTTTCTGCAACCCAGTTTCCAAACTCTGCTAACTGTAACAGTCCTTCTGCACCCCAGTCTCAAACCTCTACTCTGTGCAACAGTTCATCTGCACCGCAGTCTCCAACCTCTTTTCTCTGAAAGATTCTTCTGCACCCCAGTCTCCTAACTCTGATCTCCGTAACAGTAATTTTTCATCCCAGTATAACAACTCTTCTCACTATAACAATCCTTCTGCATCTAGTCTCCAACAACTGCTCTTTGCAACGGTCTTTCCGCACCCCATTCTCAAACCTCTGTTGTCTGCAAGAGTCTTTCAGCATGTCAGTCTCCAACCTCTGCTCCCTGCAAAAATTCTTCTGCATCCCAGTCTCCAACAATTGCTCTCGGTAACATTTCTTCTGCACCTCAGTCTCCAACGTCTGCTCTATGTAAGATGCTCTACCACCCAGTCTCCAATCTCTGCTCTCTGTAACAGTCCTTCTGCACCCCTGTCTCCAACTTCTGCTCGGTGCAACAGTTCCTCTGCACCCCACTCTTTAACCTCTGCTCTCTGTAAGATGCTTCTGCACACGAATCTCCAAAATCTGATCTCTGTATCAGTCCTTTTTAACCCCAGTATCCAACCTATGCTTCCTGCAACAATCCTTCTGCACCCCAGTCTCCAACTTCAGCTCTCTGCAACAGTTCTTCTGCACCCCAGTCTTTAACATCTACTCTCTGAAACAGTCCTTCTGCATCCGATTTACCAACCTCTGCACTCTGCATCAGTCCTTCTGTACTGCAGTCTCAAACCTCTGCTCTCTGTAAGGTTCATTCTGAACCCAAGTCTCCAACGTCTGCTTTCTGTATCAGTTCGTCTGCACCCAAGTCTAAAACCTCTGCTCTCTGTAACAGTCCTTCTGCATCTAAGTCTTTAACATCTGCTCTCTATAACAGTTCTTCTGCACCCCAGTCTCCAAACTCTGCTCTCTGCAACGATCCTTCTGCACACCAGTCTCCAACCTCTGCACTCTGCAATAATCCTACTGCACCCCAGTCGCCAAGATCTGCACCCTGTATCAATTCTTCTTCACTGCAGTCTTGAAACTCTGCTCTACATAATATTCGTCTGCAATCCAGTCTCCAAACTCTGCTCTCTGTAACAGCCCTTCTGTACCCATTCTCCAACCTCTGCACTCTGTAACAGCCTTCTGCACCCCAGTCTTTAAACTCTGTTCTCTGTATCAGTCCTTCTGCACCGCAGTCTCGAAACTCTGCTCTCTGTAACAGTCCTTCTGCATCTCAGTCTTTAACATCTGCTCTCTATAACAGTCCTTCTGCACCCCAGTCTCCAAACTCTGCTCTCTGCAACAGTCCTTCTACACTCCAGTCTTCAATCTCTGCTCTGTGTAACAGTCGTTATGCAAACCAGTTTTTAATCTCTGCTCTCTGCAAGGATCCTTCTGTATCCCAGTCTCCAACATCAGCTCTTTGCAACCGTCCTTCTGACCCCAAGTCTCCAACCTCTGCTCTCTGCAAGGATCCTTCTGCACACCAGTCTCCAACCTCTGCTCTCTGCAATAATTTTACTGCACCCCAGTTGCCAACCTCTGCTCTCTGTAACAATCCTTCTGCACCACAGTCTCCAAACTCTGCTCTACATAATATTCTTCTGCAACCCAGTCTCCAAACTCTGCTCTCTGTAACAATCCTTGTGCATCTCAGTCTCAAATCCCTGTATTGTGCAACGTTACTTCTGCACCTCAGTATCCAACATCTACTCTCTGTATCAGTCTTTCTGCACCTGATTCTTCAACCTCTGCTCTCTGTAGGATCCTTCTCCAACCCAGTCTCCAAACTCTGCTCTCTGTAACAATCCTTCTGCACACAAGTCACCAACCTCTGCTCTCTGCACCGATCCTTCTTCACCCCAGTCTCCAACCTCTGCTCTCTGCAACAGTCCTTCTGCACACCAGTCTCCAACATTTGCTCTCTGCAACAGTCCTTCAGCAACTCAGTCTAAAAACTCTTTTCTTTGCAAAAATTCTTCTGCACCTCAGTCTACTACCTCTGCTCTCTTAAGACTTTTCTGCAACCCAGTCTCCAAACTCTGCTCTCTGTAACAGTCCTTCTGCAGAATAGTTTCCAACCTCTGCTCTCTGTAACAGGATTTTTGAAACCCAGTCTCGAATCTGCTTTCTGTAACAGGCCTTCAGATCCCCAGTGTCCACCCTCTTCTCTTTGCAATGATTATTCTCCACCCCAGCCTCCAACCTCTGCTCTCGGCAACAGTCCTTCTGCACCCTCGTGACCAACCTCTGCTCTCTGTAACTGTCCTTCTGCACCTCAGTCTCCAAACTCTGCTCTCCGTAACAGTCCATCTGCACCTCAGTCTCTAAAATTTGCTCTCTGCAATGATTTTTCTGGACCCCCGTCTCCAACTTCTGCTCTGTGCAACAGTCCTTTGCACCACAGTCTCCAGACTCTGCTCTCCGTAAGATCCTTCTGCACTCCAGTTTCCAAACTCTTCTCTCTATAACATTTCTTCTTCACCCCAGTCTCAAACTTTTGTCGTCTGCAACAGTCCTGCTGCTTTCTAGTCTCCGAGATCTGCTCTGTGTAACAGTCCTTTTGTACGGCAGTCTCCAAACTCTCTTGACTGTAACGGTCCTTCTACACCCCAATTTCCAACCTCTGCTTTCTGTAACAGTCTTTCTGCACCTCAGTCTTAAACCTGTGCTCTCTGTAACATTCCTTCTGCACCCCAGTCTCCAACCTCTGCTCTCTTCATTGGTACCACTTAACCCCAGTCTCCAACCTTGTTCTCTACAACAGTCCTTCTGTACTGCAGTCTCCAACCTCTGTTCTCTTTAAGGGTCCTTTTGCAACCCAGTCTCCCACCTCTACTTTCTATATCAGTTCTTCTGCACCACATACTCCAAACTCTGCTCTCTGTAACCGTAATTCTGCACCTCCCTCTGCAACCTCTGCTCTCTGAAACAGTCCTTCTGCAACCAGTCTTCAAACTCTGCTCTCTGCAAGAGTCCTTCTGCACCCCAGTCTCCATCCTCTGCTCTCTGCAACAGTCAATCTCAACCCCAGTCTCCAACCTCTGCTCCCTGTAAGGGACCTTCTGCACCACAGTCTTGAAACTCTGCTTTCTGTATCAGATCTTCTGCAACCCAGTCTCCAACCTGTGCTCTCTGTAACAGTCTTTCTGCACCTCAGACTCCAACTTTTGCTCTCTGCTACAGTCTTTCAGCGCCTCAATCTCCAACATCTTCTCTCTGCCACAGTCCTTCTGCACCTCAGTGTCAAAAATCTGCTCTCTGTAAGATCCTTCTGAAACCCAGTCTCCAACCTCTTCTTTCTGCAGTGGTCCTTCTGTAAACCAGTCTCCAACCTTTGCTCTCTACAACAGTCATTCTGCACCCCAGTCTCCAACGTCTGCTCTCTGTAAGAGTCTTTCAGTCTCCAACCTCTGTTCTCTGTATGGGTCCTTCTGCACCCCAGTCTTAAACCTCTGCTTTCTGTATCAGTCCTTCTACACTGCAGTCTCTAAACACTGCTCTATCCAACGATCCGTCTGCAACTCAGTTTCCAACCTCTGCTCTCTCTTACAGTCCTTCTGTTCCTCATTCTCCAACCTCTGCTCTCAGTAAGATTCTTTTGCAACCCAGTCTCCAAACTTTGATCTCTGTAACTGTCCTTCTGAACCCCAGTCTTCAAGAACTGCTCTCTGTAACAGGCCTTCTTAACCCCAGTCTCCAACCTCTTCTGTATGTTAAAGGCCTTTTGCTCCAAGACTCCAAACTCTTCTCTCTTCAATGATCCTTCTCCACCACAGTCTCCAACCTGTGCTATCAGCAACAGTCCTTCTGCACCCCTGTCTCCAACCTCTGCTCTCTGTAACACTCCTCTGTACCCCAGTCTCCTAACTTTGCTCTCTGCAACAGTTTTTCTGCACCTCAGTCTTTAATCTGTGCTCTCTGTAAAAGTCCTTCTGCACCCCAGTCTCCAACCTGTGCTCTCAGTAAAAGTCCTTCTGCACCACAGTCTCCAACCTCTGCTCTCTCTAACAATTCTTCTGAACCCCAGTCTCCAAACTCTGCTCTCTGCAACGATCCTTCTGCACACCAGTCTCCAAAGTCTGCTCTCTGTAACAGTCCTTCTGCACCCCAGTCTTCAAAATATGCTTTCTGTAACCGTCTTCTGCATCTCAGTCTCCATCCTCTGCTCTATGCAACAGTTCTTCTTCACCCAAGTCTCCAACGTCTGCTCTCCGAAAAAGTCCTTCTGAACGCTAGTCTCTAACCTCTGCTCTCTGTAACAGTCCTTCTACACCCTATTCTCCATACTCTGCTCACCCCAAGAATACCTCTGCACTCCAGTCTTTTTCCTCTGCTCTCTGCAACTTTCCTTTTGCACCCCAGTCTCTAGCATCTGCTCTCTCTAACAGTCCTTCTCCACCCTAGTCTCCAAACTCTGCTCTCTGTAACAGTCCTTCTGGACCCCAATCTCCAACCTCTACTCTCTGCAACAGTCCTTTTGACACCCCAGTGTAAAACCTCTGCTCTCAGCAAAAGTTTTTCTGCACCCCAGTATCCAACCTCTTTTCTCTGTATCGATCCTTCTGCACCTCAGTCTCCACCCTCTGCTCTATGCAAGGGTCCTTCTGCCCCTCAGTCTCCAAACTTTGCTCTCTGTAAGATCCTTCTGCACCCCAGTCTCCAAACTCTGCTCTGTAACAGGCCTTCTGCACCCCAGTCTCCAACCTCTGCTCTCTGTATCAGTCCATCTGCACCCCAGTCTCCAGCCTCTGCTCTCTGCAACCATCCTTCTGAACCCCAGTCTCCAACCTCTACTCGCTGCAACAGTCCTTGTGCAACCCAGTCTCCAACCTCTGCTCTCTGCAACAGTTCTTCTGGACCTCAATCTTCAATCTCTGCTCTATGCAACAATCCTTCTGTGCACAAGTCTCTAACATCTGCTCTCTTAAACAGTCCTTCTACACCCCAGTCTCCAAACTCTGCTCTCTGTAACAGTCTTTCTGTACCTCTGTCTCCTACCTCTGCTCTCTGTAAGACCCTTCTGAAACCCAGTCTGCAAACTCTTCTCTCTGTAACTGTCCTTCTGCACCACAGTCTCCAACCTCTGCTCTCTGTAACAGGCCTTCTGCATCCCAGCCTCCAAACTCTGCTCTCTGTAAGAGGCCTTCTGCACCCAGTCTCCAAACTCTACTCTCTGCAACGATCTTTCTGCACCCCAGTCTCCTACCTCTTCTCTCTGAAACAGTCCTTGTGCACTCCAGTCTCCTACCTCTGCTCTCTGTAAGATCCTTCTGCACACCAGTCTCCAACCCCTGCTCGCTGTAACTGTTTTTCTGAAACCTATCTCCAAACTCTGCTCTCTGCAACGGTCCTTCTGCACCCCAGTTTCCAAACTCTGTTTTCTGCAACAGTCTTTCTACAGCCCAGTCTCCAAACTCTGCTCTCTGTGTCAGTCCATCTACACCCCAGTCTCCAAACTGTGCTCTCTGCAACGATTCTTCTGCACCACAGTCTCATACCTGTGCTCGCTGTAACAGTCCTTGTGTAACCCAGTCTACAACATCTTCTCTCTGCAACAGTTCTTGTGTACCTCAGTCTGAAATCCATACTCTCTGCAATAATCCTTCTGCACCCAGTCTCCAACCTCTGCTCTTAGTAACAGTCCTTCTGTACCTCAGTCTCCAAACTCTGCTCTCTGTATTACCCTTCGGAAACCCAGTATTCAAACTCTGCTGTCTGTAACAGTCCTTCTGCACCCAGTCTCTAAACTCTGCTCTCTGTAATAGGCCTTCTGTATCCCAGTCTCCAAACTCTGCTCTCTGTAAGAGGCCTTCAGAACCCCAGTCTCCAACTTCTACTCTCTGCAATGATATTCTGCACCCCAGTCTCCAACCTCTGCTCTCTACAACAGTCCTTTTGCACCCCACTCTCCATCATCTGCTCTCTGTAAGATCTTTTTGCACACCAGTCTCCAACCTCTGCTCACTGTAACTGTCCTTCTGTACCGGATTCTCCAACCATTGCCCTCTGTAACAGTCCTTCTGCACCCCAGTCTCCAACATCTGCTTTCTCTATCAGTCCTTCTGCACCCCAGTCTCCAACCTCTGCTCTCTGCAACATTCCTTCTGCACGCCAGTCTCCAAACTCTGCTCTTTGTAATGATCCTTCTGGACCACAGTCTCAAACCTCTGCTCTTCACAATGATCCTTCTGCAACTCGGTCTCCAAGCTCTGCTCTCTGCAAAGATCCTTTGGCACGGCAGTCTCAAACCTCTTCTCGCTGCAAAAGTCCTTGTGAACCCCAGTCTCCAACATCTGCTCTCTGAAACAGTTTTTCTGTACATCAGTCTGAAAACTCTGCTCTCTGCAATAATCCATCTGACCACCAGTCTTCAACCTCTACTCTCTGTAAAAGTCCTTCTGAACCTCATTCTCCAATCTCTGCCCTATGCAACAGTCCTTCTGCACCCAAGTCTCCAACATCTGCTCTCTGAAACAGTTCTTCGACAACCCAGTCTTCAACCTCTGCTCTCTGCAACAGTTCTTCTACACCCCAGTCTCCATATTGTGATCGCCCCAACGATACTTCTGCACCCCAGTCTCCAACATCTGTTCTCTACATCAGTTTTCTGCACCCCAGTCTCCAACTTCTGCTCTCTGTAACAGTCCTTCTGTACCGCAGTCTGCAACCTCTGTTCTCCGTTAGGGTTTTTAGGCACCACAGTACCCAACATCTGCTTTCTGTATCAGTGGTTTTGCACCATAGTCTCCGAACTCTGCCCTTTGTAACAGTCCTTCTGCAACTCAGTCTGCAACGTCTGCTCTCTGAAACAGTCCTTCTGCACCACACTCTCCATCCTCTGCTCTATGCAACAGTCCTTTTGCACCCCAGTCTCCAACATCTGCTCTCTGCAACAGTCATTCTCCACCCCAGTCTCCAAACTCTGCTCTCTGTAATAGTCCTTCTGTACTGCATTATCCAACTTCTGCTCTCTTTAAGGGTACTTCTGCACCTGAGTCTCCTACCTCTGCTTCCTGTATCAGTCCTTCTGAATCACAGTCTCCAAACTGTGCTATGTGTAACTGTCCTTCTGCACCTTAGTCTCCAACCTCTACTCTCTGAAACAGTCCTTCTACATCCCAGTGTAAAAACTCTGCTCTCTGCAACAGTCCTTCTGCATCCCAGTCTCCATCCTCTGCTCTCTGTAACAATCCTTCTGCACCTCAATATCCAACCTCTGCTCTCTACAACGGTTTTTCTGGAACTCTGTCTCCAACCTCTACTCTAATTAACAGTGTTTCTGCGCCTCAGTCTACAAATCTGCACTCTGTAAGATCCTTCTGCAACCCAGTCTCTAAATTCTGCTCTCTTTAAAAGGCCTTCTGCACCCCAGACTCCAAACTCTGCTGTCTCTATCAGTCAATCTGCACCCCTGTCTCTACCCTCTGCTCGCTGCAACAGTCCTTGTGCAACCCAGTCTACAACATCTGCTCTCTGCATCTGTTCTTTTGTATCTCAGTCTGAAAACTCTACTCTCTGCAATAATCCTTCTGCACCCCATCTCCAACCTCTGCTCTCTGTAACAGTCCTTCTGTACCTCAGGCTCCAAACTCATCTCTCTGTAAGACCCTTCTGAAACCCAATGTGAAACTCTGCTCTCTGTGACAGTCCTTCTGCACCCCAGTCTCCAACCTGTGCTCTCTGTAACAGGCCTTCTGCACTCCACTCTCCAACCTCTGCTCTCTGTAAGAGGCCTTCTGCACCACAGTCTCCAACCTCTGCTCTCTGCGAAATCCTTCTGCACACCAGTCTACAACCGCTGCAAACTATAACAGTTCTTCTTCAACCTAGTCTCCAAACTCTGCTCTCTGTAACAATAATTCTGCACCTCAGTCTCCAACCTCTACTCTCTGCAAGGGTCCTTCTGCACCCCAGTCTCTAAACTCTGTTTTGTGCAACAGTCTTCTGCACCCCAGTCTCCAACCTATGGTCTCCATAACAGTCCTTCTGTACTAGATTCTCCAACATTTGATCTCTGTAACGGTCCTTCTGCACACCAGTCTTCAACATCTGCTTTCTCTATAAGTCCTTCTGCACCCCAGTGTCCAACCTCTGCTTTCTGACAGTCCTTCTGCATCCAAGTCTCCAACCTCTGCTCACTGCAACATTCCTTCTGCACCCCAGTCTCCAAACTCTGCTCTCTTTAATGATCCTTCTGCACCCCAGTCTCAAACCTCGGCTGTTCACAATGATCCTTCCGCACTTCAGTGTCCAACCTTTTCTCTCTGCAAAGATCCTTTGGTAACCCAGTCTCGAAACCCTGCTCACTGAAAAAGTCCTTGTGAACCCCAGTCTCCAACATCTGCTCTCTGCAAAAGTTCTTCTGTACCTAAGTCTGAAAATTCTGCTCTCTGCAATAATCCATCTGCACCCAAGTCTCTAACCTCTACTCTCTGTAACAGTCCTTCTGTACCTCAGTCTCCAATCTCTGCTCTATGCAACAGTCCTTCTGCACCCAAGTCTCCAACATCTGCTCTCTGAAACAGTCCTTTGACACCCCAGTCTTCAAACTCTGCTCTCTGTAACAGTCCTTCTACACCCCAGTCTCCATACTCTGCTCGCCCAACTGATCCTTCTGCACCCCAGTCTCCAACGTCTGCTCTCTACAACAGTCCTTCTACACTCCAGTCTCCAACCTCTGCTCTCTGCCACAGTCCTTCTATACCACAGTCTCCATACTCTGCTCGACCAAAGGATCCGTCTGAACCACAGGCTTCAACCTCTGTTCTCTACATCAGTTCTTCTGCACGCCAGTCTCCAACCTCTTCTCTCGGTACCAGTCCTTCTGTACCGCAGTCTCCAACCTCTGTTCTCCATAAGGGTCCTTATGCACCCCAGTATCCAACCTCTGCTTTCTGTATCAGTCGTTTTGCACCACAGTCTCCAAACTCTGCGGTCTGTAAGAGTCCTTCTGCAACTCAGTCTGCAACCTCTGCTTTCTGCAACAGTCCTGGTGCATCCCAGTTTCCATCCTCTGCTCTCTGCAACATTCCTTCTGCACCCCAGTCTCCAACATATGCTATCTGCAACAGTCATTCTCCACCCCAGTCTCCAAACTCTGCTCTCTGTAAGAGTCCTTCTGTACTGCATTCTAGAAACTCTGCTCTCTGTAAGGATACTTCTGCACCCGAATCTCCAAACTGTGCTTTCTGTATCAGTCCTTCTGCACTCCAGTCTCCAACCTCTGCTCTTTGTAACTGTTTTTCTTCACCTTAGTCTCCAACGTCTTCTCTCTGCTACAGTTCTTATAAAACCCAGTCTCCATCATCTGCTCTCTGCAACAGTCCTTCTGCACCTCAGTCTCCAAACTCTGCTCTTTGTAAGAGTACTTCTGTACTAAAGACTCCAACCTCTGCTCTCTCTAACGGTCCTCTTGTACCCCAGTCTTCAATCTCTGAATTTGGAATCATTTCTTCTGCACCCCTGTCTCAATCCTCTGCTCTCTATAACAGTCCTTCTTCACCTCAGTCTCCAACCTCTGCTCTCTGCAACAGTTCCTTCTGTACCCAAATCCAACTTCTGCTCTATGCACAAGTCCTTCTGCACCCTAGTATCCAAACTCTGCTCTCTGTAACAATCCTTCTGCACCCCAGTCTCCAAATTCTGCTCTCTGCAGCAGTCCTTCTTCAACCCAGTCTCCAACCTCTGCTCACTGTAATATGCTTCTGTACCCCAGTCTCCAAACTCTGCTCTCTGTTACAATCCTTCTGCACCTCAGTCTCAAACCTCTGCTCTCTGCAATTGTCCTTCTGCAACCCCATCTTAAATATCTGTTCTTGAAACAGTCCTTCCACTTCCCAGTCTCCAATCTCTGCAATCTGTAAAAGTCCTTTTGTACCCCAGTCTCCAATCTCTGCTCTCTGTAACAGTCCTTCTGCACCCCAGTCTCCAGCCTCTGCTTTCTGTATCAGTCCAGCACCCCAGTCTCCAACATTTGCTCTCTGTAACGGTCCTTCTGAACCTCAGTATCTATCCTTGCTCTCTGCAACAGTCCTCTGCAACCCAGTCTCCAACCACTGCTCTCTGCAAAAATCCTTCTGCACACCAGTCTCCAACCTTTGTTCTTTACAACAGTCCTTCTGCACCTCAGTCGCCAACCTCTGCTCTCTGTAATGGTCCTTCTGCAACCCAGTCTCAAAACTCTGCATTCTGTATCAGTACTTCTGCACCTCAGTCTCCAACCTCTGCTCTCTTTAACAGTCAGTCCTTCTGCACCTCAGTCTTCAAACTCTGCTCTCTGCAATTGTCCTTCTGCAGGTCAGTCTTCAAACTCAACTCTCTGTAACAGTTATTCTTCATCTCAGTCTCCAAATTCTACTCTCTGTAAGATCCTTTTGCAAACTGATCACTAAACTCTGCTCTCTGTAACAGTCCTTCTGCACCGCTTCTCAAAACTCTGCTGTCTGAAAAGGCTTTCTGCACCCCAGTCTCCAACATCTACTCTCTGGAACAGTCCATATGCACACAAGTCTCCAAACCCTGCTCTCTGCCACAGTCATTTTGCACCCCAGTCTCTAACATCTGCTCTCTACATTAGTCTTTCTGCATTTCAGTCTGAAAACTCTGCTCTCTGCCACGATCCTTCTGCACCCCAGTATCCAACCTGTGTTTTCTGCAACAGTCTTTCTGCACCGCAGTCTCCAAACTCTGATCTCTATAACAGTTCTTCTGTACTGCAGTCTCCAACCTCTTCTCTGTAATGGTCCTTCTGCACCCCAGTCTCCAAACTCTGCTTTCTGTATCAGTCCTTCTGAACAAAAGGCTCCAACCTCTCCTCTCTGTAACAGTCCTTCTGCACCTAAGTCTCCAACCTCTGCTCTATGCAACAGTCTTTCTGCAACCCAGTCTCCAACCTCTGCTGTCTGCAAAAATCATTCTGCACCCCAGTCTCCAACATCTGTTTTCTGTATCAGTCCTGGACCACAGTCTAAAAAATATCCTCTCTGTAACAGTCCTTCTGAACCTCAGTCTTTAACCTCTGCTCTCTGCAAAAATCCTTCTTCACCCAAGTCTCTAATGTCTGCTCTCGGCCACAGTCCTCCTGCATCTCAGACTCCAACCTCTGCTCACTGTAAGATTCTTCTGCACCCCAGTCTCCAACCTCTGCTCTCTTCAACGGTCCTTCTGCACCCCAGTCTCCAACCTCTGTTCTCTGCATCAGTCCTTCTGCACCACAGTCTCCAACATCTACTCTCTGCAACAGTTCTTTTCCACCCCAGTCTCCAACCTCTGCTCTCTGTAACAGTCCTTCTGTACTGCAGTCTTGAAACACTGCTCTCTGTAAGGGTTTTACTGGAGCCCAATCTCCTACCTCTCCTAACTGCAACAGTCCTTCTACACCCCAGTCTAAAACCTCTCCTCTCTGCAACAGTCTTTTTGCACCCCAGTCTCCAACCTCTGCTCTCTGTATCAATCCTTCTCAACCTCAGTCTCCAAGCTCTGCTCTCTGCAATGATCCTTCTGCAACTCAGTCTCCAAATTATACTCTATGTAACAGTGCTTCTGCACCTCAGTCTCCAACCTCTGCTCTCTGTAAAATCCTTCTGCAACCAAATCTCCAAACTCTGCTCTCTGTAACAGTCATCGTGCACCCCAGTCTCGAAACTTTGTTCTGTGTAAGAGGCTTTCTTCACCCCAGTCTCCAAACTCTGCTCTCTGTATCTGTCCTTCTGGACCCCAGTCTCCAACCTCTGCTCTCTACAACAATCCATCTGCACCCTGTCTCCAAGCTATGCTCTCTGCAGCAGTCCATGTGCACCCAGTCTCCAACATCTGCTCTCTGCAACAGATCTTCTGTACCTCAGTCTGAAAACTCTGCTCTCTTCAACAATCCTTCTGCACCCCAGTCTCCAAATTCTGCTCTCTGCAACAGTCCTTCTGCACCCCAGTCTCCAACCTCTGCTCTGTGTAAGATCATTCTGCACACCAGTCTCCAACCTCTGCTCGCTGTAACATTCCTCTGGAACTCAGTCTCCAAACTCTACTCTCTGTAACAATAATTCTGCACCTCAGTTTCCAACCTCTGCTCTCTGCAATGGTGCTTCTGCACCCTTGTCTCCAACCTCTGTTCTCTGCAACCGTCGTTCTGCACCCAAGTCTTTATCTTCTTCTCTCTATAGCAGTCATTCTGTACTGGTGTCTCCAACCTCTGCTCTCTTTATCCGTCCTTCTGCACCCCAGTCTTTAACATCTGCTTTCTCAATAAGTCCTCCTGTACCCCAGTCTCCAAACTCTTGTCTCTTTAACAGTCTTTCTGCACCTAAGTCTCCAACCTCTGGTTTCTGCAAAACTCCTCCTGCACCCCCGTCTCCACCCTCTGCTCTCTGCAAATTTCCTTCTGCACCCGAGTTTTCTAGTGTGCTCTCTGTAAAAGTCCTTCTGACCCCCAGTCTCTAACCTCTGCTCTCTGCAATGATCTTTCTGCACCTCAGTCTCCAACTTATGCTCTCTGCAACGATCCTTCTGCACCCCAGTCTCAAACATCTGCACTCTGTAACAGTCCTTCTACACCTCAGTCTCCAAATTCTGCTCTCTGCAACAGTCTTTTTGCAACCCAATCTCCAACATCTGCTCTATACAAAAGTCCTTCTATACCCCAGTCTCCAACCTCTGCTCTCTTAAACAGTCCTTCTGCACCCCACTCTCCAAACTCTGCTCTCTGTAACAGTTTTTCTGCACCCCAGTCTTTAACATCTACTCTCTGAAACAGTCCTACTGCATCCCATTCTCACACCTCTGCACTCTGCAACAGTCCTTCTGTACCCTGGTCTCCAAACTCTGCTCTCTGTAACAGTCCTTCTGTACTGTAGTCTCCAACTTCTGTTCTCTGTAAGGTTTATTCTCGAAAAAAGTCTCCAACCTCTGCTCTCTGCAATAATCCTACTGCGCCACAGTTGCCAAACTCGGCTATCTGTAACAATCCTTCTGCATCTCAGTCTTTAACATCTGCTCTCTGTAACAGTCATTAAGCACCCCAGTCTCCAAACTCTGCTCTCTGCAGCAGTCCTTCTACAATCCAGTCTTCAACCTCTGCTTTGTGTAACAGTCCTTCTGCAACCCAGTTTCCAATCTCTGCTCTCTTCAAGTATCCTTCTGCATCCCAGTCTGCAACATCTGCTCTCTGCAACCGTCCTTCTGCACCCAAGTCTCCATCCTGTGCTCTCTGCAAGGATCCTTCTGCACACCAGTCTCCAACCTCTGCTCTCTGCAATAATCCTACTGCACCCCAGTGGCCAACCTCTGCTCTCTGTAACAATTCTTCGGCACAACAGTCTCCATACTCTGCTCTACGTAATATTTTTCTGTAACCCAGTTTCCAGTCTCTGCTCTCTGCAACGATCCTTCTGCATCCCCATCTTCAACATCTGCTCTCTGCAACTGTCCTTCTGCAACCCAGTCTCCAAACTCTGCTCTCTGTAGCAGGCTTTCTGCACCCCAGTCTCCAAACTCTGCTCTCTGAAATAGTCCTTCTGCACGACAGTCTCAAACCTCTGCACATTTTAACCGTCCTTCTGCACCCCAGGCTCCCACCTCAGCTTTCTGTACCATAATTCTTCAAACCAATCTCCAACGTCTACTCTGTGTAACAGTCCTTCTTCATCTCAGTCTCCAAACTCTGCTGTCTGCAACAGTCCTTCTGCACCCAAGTCTCAGAACTTTGCTTTCTGCAACATTCCTTCTCTGCTCTCAGTATCAGTCCTTATGCACCCCAGTCTCTAAACTCTGCTTTCTTTAACAGTCTTTCCGCATCTCAGTCTTTTAACTCTACTCTCTGCAACAGTTCTTCTGCACACCATTCCCCAACGTCTGCACTCTGAAAAAGTTCTTCTCCACTCCAGTCTTCAACCTCTGCTCTCTGTAACAGTCCTCCTGTATTGCAGTCTCCAAACTCTGCTTTCTGTAATGGTCCTTATGAACCTCATACCCCAACCTCTGCTTTATGTATCAGTCCTTCTGCACCCTAGTCTCCAACCTCTGCTATCTGCAACAGTCCTTCTGAACCTCAGTCTCCAAATTCTACTCTCTGCAGAAGTCCTTCTGCACCCATGTCTCCAAAACCTGTTGTCTGCAACAGTCTTTCTTCACCCCAGTTTCCAACTCTGCTATCTGGAACAGTCCTTCTGCATTCCAGTCTCGAAACTCTGCTCTCTGCAACAGTCCTTCTACACTTCAGTCTTCAAACTCTGCTCTGTGTAACAGTCCCTATATAACCCAGTTTCCAATCACTTCTCTCTGCAATGATCCTTCTGCATCCCAGTCTCCAACATCTGCTCTCTGCAACCGTCCTTCTGCACCCAAGTCTCCAAACTCTGCTCTCTGCAAGGATCCTTCTGCACACAAGTCTCCAACCTCTGCTATCTGCAATAATCCTACTCCACCCCATTCGCCAACCTCTGCTCTCTGTAAGAATCTTTCTGCACCGCAGTCTCCAAACTCTGCTCTAGGTAATATTCTTCTGCAACCCAGTCTCCAAACTCTGCTCTCTGTAACAGCCCTTCTTCACCCAGTCTCCAACCTATGCTCTCTGTAACAGCTTTCTGCACCCCAGTCTCCAAACTGTACTCTCTGCATCAGTCCTTCTGCACCTTAGTTTCCATACTCTGCTCTGCTCTCTTTAACAGTCTTTCTGCATCTCAGTCTCCTACCTCTACTCTCTGCAACAGTTCTTCTGCACACCAGTCTCCAACGTCTGCACTCTGAAACAGTTCTTCTCCACTCCAGTCTCCAACCTCTGCTCTCTGTAACAGTCCTCCTGTACTGCAGTCTCCAAACACTGCTGTCTGTAATGGTCCTTCTGCACCTCAGTCCCCAACCTCTGCTTTCTATGTCGGTCCTCCTGCACCCCAGTCTCCAACCTCTGCTATCTACAACAGTCTTCTGCACCTCAGTCTCCAAATTCTACTCTCTGCAAAAGTCCTTCTGCACCCATATCTCCAACACCTGCTCCCTGCAACAGTCCTTCTTCACCCCAGTTTCCAACCTCTGCTCTCTGCAACAGTCCTTCTGCACACCAGTCTCCAAACTCTGCTATCTGTAACAGTCCTTCTACACCTCAGTCTCCAAATTCTGCTCTCTGCAACAGTCATTCTGCACCCAAGTCTCCATCCTGTGCTCTCTGCAACAGTTCTTCTACACCCCAGTCTTCCACCTCTGCTCTGGGTATCAGTTCTTCTGCACCCCAGTCTCCAACCTCTGCTGTCTGTAACAGTCCTTCTGCACCATATTCTCTAACCTCTGCTCTCTGTTACAGTTTTGGTATACCGAACTCTCCAACCTCTGCTCTCTGTAACGGTCCCTCTGCACCCCAATTTCCAACCTCTGCTTTCTGTAACAGTCCTTCTGCACCTCATTCTCCAAACTCTGCTCTCTGTAACCTTCCTTCTGCACCTCAGTCTCCATCCTCTCCTCTCTGTAACAGTCCTTCTGCACCTCAGTCTGAAACCTCTGCTCTCTGCACGATTCTTCTGCACCCCAGTCTCCAACCACTGCTCTCTGTAACAGTCGTCCTGCACCTCAGTCACCAACCTCTGCTCTCTGTAAGATCCTTCTGCAACCCAGCCTCAAAATTCTGCTCTCTATAACAGTCCTTCTGCAACCCAGCCTCAAAATTCTCCTCTCTATAACAGTCCTTCTGCAACCCAGTCTCAAAACTGTGCTCTCTGTAGCAGGCCTTCTGCACCCCAGTCTCCAATCTCTGCTCTCTGAAACAGTCCTTCTGCACGACAGTCTCAAACCTCTGCACATTTTAACGGTCCTTCTGCACCCCAGGCTCCCACCTCAGCTTTCTGTATCATAATTCTTTAAAACCAATCTACAACGTCTACTCTGTGTAACAGTCCTTCTTCATCTCAGTCTCCAAACTCTGCTGTCTGCAACAGTCCTTCTGCACCCAAGTCTCAGAACTTTGCTTTCTGCAACATTCCTTCTGCACCCCAGGGTTTATCCTGGTCTCTCTGTAAAGGTCCTTCTGCACCCCAGTCTCACACCTCTGCTCTCTGTAACGATCCTTCTGCAGCCCAGTTTCCACCTCTGCTCTCTGCAATGATTCTTCTGTAACTCAGTCTCCAACTTCTGCTGTCTTCAATGATCCTTCTGCACCTCACTCTTCAAACTCTGCACTCTATAACAGTTTTTCTGCACCTCAGTCTCAAATCTCTGCTCTCTGAAACTGTCCTTCTGCACACCAGTCTCCAACCTCTGCTCTCTGCAATGATCCTTCTGCACCCCAGTCTCCAACGTCTTCTCTCCTTAACACTCCTTCTGCACCCCAGTCTCCAACCTCTGTTCTCTGTAAGGTCCTTCGGCACCCCAGTTTCCAAACTCTGCTCTCTGTAACATTCCTTCTCCAACTCAGTCTCCAACGTTTGCTTTCTTCAACGGTCCTGCTGCAACCCAGTCTCCAAACTCTGTTCTCTGAAACAGTCCTTCTGCTCCCCAATTTCCAATCTCTGCTCTCTGTAACAGTCCTTCTGTTTTTCAGTCTCCAACTTCCGCACTCTGTAATGGTCCTTCTGCACCCTAGTCTCCAACCTCTGCTTTCTGTATTAGTCCTTCTGCACCACAGTCTCCAAACTCTGCTCTCTGTTACCGTCCTTCTGCACCTCAATCTCTAAACTCTGCTTTCTGTAAGATCCTTCTGCAACCATGTCTACAAACTCTGCTCTCTGTAACAGTCCTTCTGCACACCAGTCTCCAACCTCTGCTCTCTGCAACGATCTTTCTGCACCCCATTCTCCAACCTCTGTTGCCTGCAAGAGTCTCTCTGCATGTCAGTATCCAACCTCTGCTCCCTGCTAAAATCCTTCTGCACCCCCGTCTCCAACCATTGCTCTCGGTAACATTTCGTCTGCACCTCAGTCTCCAACCTGTGCTCTATGTAAGATACTTCTGCCACACAGTCTCCAATCTCTGCTCTCGGTAACAGTCCTTCTGCACACCAGTCTCCAACCTCTGCTCTGTGCAACAGTTCCTTTGAACCCCAATCTCCAATCTCTGCTCTCTGTAAGATTCTTCTGCACCCCAATCTCCAAACTCTGATCTCTGTAACAGTCCTTTTTCACCCAAGTCTGAAACCTCTGCTCCCTGCAACAATTTCTCTGCACCCCAATCTCCAACTTCTGCTCTCGGCAACAGTTTTTCTGCACCCCAGTCCTTAACATCTACTCTCTGAAACAGTCCTACTGCATCCCATTCTCCCACCTCTGCACTCTGCAACAGACCTTCTGTACCCTGGTCTCCAAACTCTGCTCTCTGTAACAGTCCTTCTCTACTGTAGTCTCCAACTTCTGCTCTCTGTAAGGTTTATTCTCGAAACAAGTCTCCATCCTCTGCTCTCTGCAAGGATCCTTCTGCACACCAGTCTCCAACCTCTGCTCTCTGCAACGATCCTTCTGCACACCAGTCTCCAACCTCTGCTCTCTGGAACAATCCTTCTGCACCACAGTCTCGAATCTCTGCTCTGCGTAACATTCTTCTGCAACCCAGTCTCCAAACTCTGCTCTCTGTAACAGCCCTTCTGTACCCAGTCTCCAACCTCTGTTCTCTGTAACAGCCTTCTGCACCCCAGTCTCCAAACTCTGCTCTCAGTATCAGTCCTTCTGCACCCCAGTTTCCAAACTCTGCTATCTTTAACAGTCTTTCCGCATCTCAGTCTTTTAACTCTACTCTCTGCAACAGTTCTTCTGCACACCATTCCCCAACGTCTGCACTCTGAAGCAGTTCTTCTCCACTCCAGTCTTCAACCTCTGCTCTCTGTAACAGTCCTCCTGTATTGCAGTCTCCAAACTCTGCTTTCTGTAATGGTCCTTCTGAACCTCATACCCCAACCTCTGCTTTATGTATCAGTCCTTCTGCACACTAGTCTCCAACCTCTGCTATCTGCAACAGTCCTTCTGAACATCAGTCTCCAAATTCTACTCTCTGCAAAAGTCCTTCTGCACCCATGTCTCCAAAACCTGTTGTCTGCAACAGTCTTTCTTCACCCCAGTTTCCAACTCTGCTATCTGGAACAGTCCTTCTGCATTCCAGTCTCCAAACTCTGCTCTCTGCAACAGTCCTTCTACACTTCAGTCTTCAAACTCTGCTCTGTGTAACAGTCCCTCTGAAACCCAGTTTCCAATCACTTCTCTCTGCAATGATTCTTCTGCATCCCAGTCTCCAACATCTGCTCTCTGCAACCGTCCTTCTGCACCCAAGTCTCCAAACTCTGCTCTCTGCAAGGATCCTTCTGCACACCAGTCTCCAACCTCTGCTATCTGCAATAATCCTACTCCACCCCAGTCGCCAACCTCTGCTCTCTGTAAGAATCCTTCTGCACCACAGTCTCCAAACTCTGCTCTAGGTAATATTCTTCTGCAACCCAGTCTCCAAACTCTGCTCTCTGTAACAGCCCTTCTTCACCCAGTCTCCAACCTATGCTCTCTGTAACAGCTTTCTGCACCCCAGTCTCCAAACTGTGCTCTCTGCATCAGTCCTTCTGTACCCCAGTTTCCATACTCTGCTCTCTTTAACAGTCTTTCTGCATCTCAGTCTCCTACCTCTACTCTCTGCAACAGTTCTTCTGCACACCAGTCTCCAACGTCTGCACTCTGAAACAGTTCTTCTCAACTCCAGTCTCCAACCTCTGCTCTCTGTAACAGTCCTCCTGTACTGCAGTCTCCAAACACTGCTGTCTGTAATGGTCCTTCTGCACCTCAGTCCCCAAGCTCTGCTTTCTGTGTTGCTCCTTCTGCACCCCAGTCTCCAACCTCTGCTATATACAACAGTCTTCTGCACCTCAGGCTCCAAATTCTACTCTCTGCAAAAGTCCTTCTGCACCCATATCTACAACACCTGCTCCCTGCAACAGTCCTTCTTCACCCCAGTTTCCAACCTCTGCTATCCGCAACAGTTCTTCTTCACACCAGTCTCCAAACTCTGCTCTCTGAAACAGTCCTTCTGCACCTCAGTATCCAAATTCTGCTCTCTGAAACAGTCCTTCTGCACCTCAGTCTCCAAATTCTGCTCTCTGCAACAGTCCTTCTTCACACCAGTTTCCAACCTCTGCATCAGTCCTTCTGCACACCAGTCTCCAAACTCTGCTTTCTGTAACAGTCCTTCTGCACCTCAGTCTCTAAATTCTGCTCTCTGCAACAGTCCTTCTGCACCCAAGTCTCCAACCTGTGCTCTCTGCAACAGTTCTACAACCCAGTCTTCCACCTCTGCTCTGTGTATCAGTTCTTCTGTACCCCAGTCTCTAAACTTTTCTGTCTGTAACAGTCCTTCTGCACCATATTCTCTAACCTCTGCTCTCTGTTTCAGTCTTTGTATACCGAACTCTCCAACATCTGCTCTCTGTAACGGTTCCTCTGCACCCCAATTTCCAACCTATGCTTTCTGTAACAGTCCTTCTGCACCTCATTCACCAAACTCTGCTCTCTGTAACCGTCCTTCTGGACCTCAGTCTCCATCCTCTCCTCTCTGTAACAGTCCTTCTGCACCTCAGTCTGAAACCTCTGCTCTCTGTACGATTCTTCTGCACCCCAGTCTCCAACCACTGCTCTCTGTAACAGTCGTCCTGCACCTCAGTCACCAACCTCTGCTCTCTGTAAGATCCTTCTGCAACCCAGCCTCAAAGTTCGGCTCTCTATAACAGTCCTTCTGCAACCCAGCCTCAAAAGTCTCCTCTCTATAACAGTCCTTCTGCAACCCAGTCTCGAAACTCTGCTCTCTGTAGCAGGCTTTCTGCACCCCAGTCTCCAAACACTGCTCTCTGAAACAGTCCTTCTGCACGACAGTCTCAAACGTCTGCACATTTTAACGGTCCTTCTGCACCCCAGGCTCCCACCTCAGCTTTCTGTATCATAATTCTTTAAAACCGATATCCAACGTCTACTCTGTGTAACAGTCCTTCTTCATCTCAGTCTCCAAACTCTGCTGTCTGCAACAGTCCTTCTGCAGCCAAGTCTCAGAACTTTGCTTTCTGCAACATTCCTTCTGCACCCTAGGGTTTAACCTGTTCTCTCTGCAACAGTCCTTCTGCACCTCAGTCTGAAAATTCTACTCTCTGTAAGGATCCTTGTGCACCCCAGTCTCCAAACTCTGCTTTCTGTAACAGTCCTTCTGCACCTCAGTCTCGAAACTCTGCTTTCTGTAAGATCCTTCTGCAACCAAGTCTCCAAACTCTGCTCTCTGCAACGATCCTTCTCCACCCCAGTTTACAACTTCTGCTCTCTGCAACGGTCCTTCTGCACGACAGTCTCCAACCTCTGGTCTTGGCAACAGTCCTTCTGCACCCCCGTCTCAAACCATTGCTCTCGGTAACATTTCGTCTGCACCTCAGTCTCCAATCTCTGCTCTCTGTAAGATACTTCTGCCACACCGTCTCCAATGTCTGCTCTCTGTAACAGTCCTTTTTCACCCCAGTCTGAAACCTCTGCTCCCTGCAACAATTTTTCTGCACCCAAATCTCCAACTTCTGCTCTCTGCAACAGTTTTTTCTGCACCCCAGTCTTTAACATCTACTCTCTGAAACAGTCCTACTGCATCTCATTCTCCCACTTCTGCACTCTGCAATAGTCTTTCTGTACCCTGGTCTCCAAACTCTGCTCTTTGTAACAGTCCTTCTGTACTGCAGTCTCCAACCTCTGCTCTCTGTATGGTTTATTCTCTAAACAAGTCTCTAACCTCTGCTTTCTGTATCAGTCTTTCTGCACCCCAGTTTCCAACCTCTGCTCTCTGTAACAGTCCTTCTGCATCTCAGTCTTTAACATCTGCTCTCTGTAACAGTCCTTCTTCATCCCAGTCTCCAAACTCTGCTCTCTACAACAGTCCTTCTACACTCCAGCCTTCAACCTCTGCTCTGTGCAACAGTGCTTCTGCAACCCAGTTTCCAATCTCTGCTCTCTGCAACGATCCTTCTGCATACCATTCTCCAACCTCTGTTGTCTGCAAGAGTCTTTCAGCATGTCAGTATCCAACCCATGCTCCCTGCAAAAATTCTTCTCCACCCCCGTCTCCAACCATTGCTCTCGGTAACATTTCGTCTGCACCTCAGTCTCCAACCTGTGCTCTATGTAAGATACTTCTGCCACACAGTCTCCAATCTCTGCTCTCGGTAACAGTCCATCTGCACACCAGTCTCCAACCTCTGCTCTGTGCAACAGTTCCTCTGAACCCCAATCTCCAATCTCTGCTCTCTGTAAGATTCTTCTGCACCCCAATCTCCAAACTCTGATCTCTGTAACAGTCCTTTTTCACCCTAGTCTGAAACCTCTGCTCCCTGCAACAATTTTTCTGCACCCCAGTCTCCAACTTCTGCTC
Source organism: Ictidomys tridecemlineatus (assembly GCF_052094955.1). Lineage (NCBI taxonomy): Eukaryota > Metazoa > Chordata > Mammalia > Rodentia > Sciuridae > Ictidomys > Ictidomys tridecemlineatus. The sequence continues at coordinate 63,861 of NW_027526092.1, forward strand.
TCTGCATCAGTTTTTCTGCACCCCAGTCTTTAACATCTACTCTCTGAAACAGTCCTACTGCATCCCATTCTCCCACCTCAGCACTCTGCAACAGTCCTTCTGTACCCTGGCCTCCAAACTCTGCTCTCTGTAACAGTACTTCTGTACTGTAGTCTCCTACCTCTGCTCTCTGTAAGTTTTATTCTCGAAACAAATCTCCAACCTCTGCTCTCTGCAATAATCCTACTGTGCCACAGTCGCCAATCTCGGCTCTCTGTAACAATCCTTCTGCATCTCAGTCTTTAACATCTGCTCTCTGTAACAATCCTTCTGCACCCCAGTCTCCAAACTCTGCTCTCTGCAGCAGTCCTTCTACAATCCAGTCTTCAACCTCTGCTCTGTGTAACAATCCTTATGCAAACCAGTTTCCAATCTCTGCTCTCTGCAAGTATCCTTCTGCATCCCAGTCGGCAACATCTGCTGTCTGCAACCGTCTTTCTGCACCCAAGTCTCCATCCTCTGCTCTCTGCAAGGATCCTTCTGCACACCAGTCTCCAACCTCTGCTCTCTGCAATAATCCTACTGCACCCCAGTGGCCAACCTCTGCTCTCTGTAACAATCCTTCTGCACAAGAGTCTCCAAACTCTGCTCTACGTAATATTCTTCTGTAACCCAGTTTCCAATCTCTGCTCTCTGCAACGATCCTTCTGCATCCCAGTCTGCAACATCTGCTCTCTGCAACCGTCTTTCTGCACCCAAGTCTCCATCCTCTGCTCTCTGCAAGGATCCTTCTGCACTCCAGTCTCCAACCTCTGCTCTCTGCAATAATCCTACTGCACCCCAGTCGCCGACCTTTGCTGTCTGTAACAATCCTTCTGCACAACAGTCTCCAAACTCTGCTCTACATAATATTCTTCTGTAACCCAGTTTCCAATCTCTGCTCTCTGCAACGATCCTTCTGCATCCCCGTCTTCAACATCTGCTCTCTGCAACCGTCCTTCTGCACCCAAGTCTCCAACCTCTGCTCTCTGCAACGATCCTTCTGCACACCAGTCTCCAACCTCTGTTCTCTGTAACAATCCTTCTGCATAACAGTCTCGAAACTCTGCTCTACATAACATTCTTCTGCAACCCAGTCTCTAAACTCTGCTCTCTGTAACAGCCTTTCTGTACCCAGTCTCCAACCTCTGTTCTCTGTAACAGCCTTCTGCACCCCAGTCTCCAAACTCTGCTCTCAGTATCAGTCCTTCTGCACCCCAGTCTCTAAACTCTGCTATCTTTAACAGTCTTTCCACATCTCAGTCTTAACTCTACTCTCTGCAACAGTTCTTCTGCACACCATTCCCCAACGTCTGCAGTCTGAAACAGTTCTTCTCCAGTCCAGTCTTCAACCTCTTCTCTCTGTAACAGTCCTCCTGTATTGCAGCCTCCAAACTCTGCTTTCTGTAATGGTCCTTATGAACTTCATACCCCAACCTCTTCTTTATGTGTCAGTCCTTCTGCACCCTAGTCTCCAACTTCTGCTCTCTGCAACAGTCTTTCTTAACCTCAGTCTCCAAATTCTACTCTCTGCAAAAGTCCTTCTGCACCCATGTCTCCAAAACCTGTTGTCTGCAACAGTCGTTCTTCACCCCAGTTTCCAACTCTGCTATCTGGAACAGTCCTTCTGCATTCCAGTCTCCAAACTCTGCTCTCTGCAACAGTCCTTCTACACTTCAGTCTTCAACCTCTGCTCTGTGTAACAGTCCCTCTGAAACCCAGTTTCCAATCACTTCTCTCTGCAATGATCCTTCTGCATCCCAGTCTCCAACATCTGCTCTCTGCAACCGTCCTTCTGCACCCAAGTCTCCAAACTCTGCTCTCTGCAAGGATCCTTTCGCACACCAGTCTCCAACCTCTGCTATCTGCAATAATCCTACTCCACCCCAGTCGCCAACCTCTGTTCTCTGTAAGAATCCTTCTGCACCCAGTCTCCAAACTCTGCTCTATGTAATATTCTTCTGCAACCCAGCCTCCAAACTCTGCTCTATGTAACAGCCCTTCTTCACCCAGTCTCCAACCTATGCTCTCTGTAACAGCTTTCTGCACCCCAGTCTCCAAACTGTGCTCTCTGCATCAGTCCTTCTGCACCTTAGTTTCCATACTCTGCTCTCTTTAACAGTCTTTCTGCATCTCAGTCTCCTACCTCTACTCTCTGCAACAGTTCTTCTGCACACCAGTCTCCAACGTCTGCACTCTGAAACAGTTCTTCTCCACTCCAGTCTCCAACCTCTGCTCTCTGTAACAGTCCTCCTGTACTGCAGTCTCCAAATACTGCTGTCTGTAATGGTCCTTCTGCACCTCAGTCCCCAACCTCTGCTTTCTGTGTTGCTCCTTCTGCACCCCAGTCACCAACCTCTGCTATCTACAACAGTCTTCTGCCCCTCAGTCTCCAAATTCTGCTCTCTGCAACAGTCCTTCTGCACCCATATCTCCAACACCTGCTCCCTGCAACAGTCCTTCTTCACCCCATTTTACAACTTCTGCTATCTGCAACAGTCCTTCTGCACACCAGTCTCCAAACTCTGTTCTCTGTAACAGTCCTTCTGCACCTCAGTCTCCAAATTCTGCTCTCTGCAACAGTCCTTCTTCACCCCAGTTTCCAACCTCTGCTATCTGCATCAGTCCTTCTGCACACAGGTCTCCAAACTCTGCTCTCTGTAACAGTCCTTGTGCACCTCATTCTCCGAATTCTGCTCTCTGCAACAGTCCTTCTGCACCCAAGTCTCCAACCTGTGCTCTCTGCAACAGTTCTTCTACACCCCAGTCTTCCACCTCTGCTCTGTGTATCAGTTCTTCTGCACCCCAGTCCCCAACCTCTTCTGTCTGTAACAGTCCTTCTGCACCATATTCTCTAACCTCTGCTCTCTGTTTCATTCTTTGTATACCTATCTCTCCAACATCTGCTCTCTGTAACGGTCCCTCTGCACACCAATTTCCAACCTCTGCTTTCTGTAACAGTCCTTCTGCACCTCATTCACCAAACTCTGCTCTCTGTAAGCGTCCTTCTGCACCTCAGTCTCCATCCTCTCCTCTCTGTAACAGTCCTTCTGCCCCTCAGTCTGAAACCTCTGCTCTCTGTACGATTCTTCTGCACCCCAGTTTCCAACCACTGCTCTCTGTAACAGTCGTCCTGCACCTGTCACCAACCTCTGCTATCTGTAAGATCCTTCTGCAACCCAGCCTCAAAATTCTGCTCTCTATAACAGTCCTTCTGCAACCCAGCCTCAAAAGTCTCCTCTCTATAACAGTCCTTCTGCAACCCAGTCTCCAAACTCTGCTCTCTGTAGCAGGCCTTCTGCACCCTAGTCTCCAATCTCTGCTCTCTGAAACAGTCCTTCTGCACGACAGTCTCAAACCTCTGCACATTTTAACGGTCCTTCTGCACCCCAGGCTCCCACCTCAGTTTTCTGTATCATAATTCTTCAAACCAATCTCCAACGTATAGTCTGTGTAACAGTCCTTCTTCATCTCAGTCTCCAAACTCTGCTGTCTGCAACAGTCCTTCTGCACCCAAGTCTCAGTACTTTGTTTTCTGCAGCATTCTTTCTGCACCCCAGGGTTTAACCTGTTCTCTCTGCAACAGTCCTTCTGCACCTCAGTCTGAAAACTCTACTCTCTGTAAGGATCCTTTTGCACCTCAGTCTCGAAACTCTGCTTTCTTTAAGATCCTTCTGCAACCAAGTCTCCAAACTCTGCTCTCCGTAACAGTCCTTCTGCACACCAGTCTCCAACCTCTGCTCTCTGCAACGATCCTTCTCCACCCCAGTTTACAACCTCTGCTCTCTGCAACGGTCCTTCTGCACGACAGTCTCCAACCTCTGGTCTTGGCAACAGTCCTTCTGCACCCCCGTCTCCCACCATTGCTCTCGGTAACATTTCGTCTGCACCTCAGTCTCCAATCTCTGCTCTCTGTAAGATATTTCTGCCATACCGTCTCCAATGTCTGCTCTCTGTAACAGTCCTTTTTCACCCCAGTCTGAAACCTCTGCTCCCTGCCACAATTTTTCTGCACCCAAATTCCAACTTCTGCTCTCTGCAACAGTTTTTCTGCACCCCTGTCTTTAACATCTACTCTCTGAAACAGTACTACTGCATCCCATTCTCCCACTTCTGCACTCTGCAATAGTCCTTCTGTACCCTGGTCTCCAAACTCTGCTCTCTGTTACAGTCCTTCTGTACTACAGTCTCCAACCTCTGCTCTCTGTAAGGTTTATTCTCGAAACAAGTCTCTAACCTCTGCTTCCTGTGTCAGTCCTTCTGCACCCCAGTCTCCAACCTCTGCTCTCTGTAACAGTTTTTCTGCATCTCAGTCTTTAACATCTGCTCTCTGTAACAGTCCTTCTGCATCCCAGTCTCCAAACTCTGCTTTCTGCAACAGTCCTTCTACACTCCAGCCTTCAACCTCTGCTCTGTGTAACAGTGCTTCTGCAACCCAGTTTCCAATCTCTGCTCTCTGCAACGATCCTTCTGTACCCCATTCTCCAACCTCTGTTGTCTGCAAGAGTCTCTCAGCATGTCAGTCTCCAACTCCACTCTCTGCAAAAATCCTCCTGCACCCCCGTCTCCAACCATTGCTCTCGGTAACATTTCGTCTGCACCTCAGTCTCCAACCTCTGCTCTATGTAAGATACTTCTGCCACACGGTCTCCAATCTCTGCTCTCGGTAACAGTCCTTCTGCACACCAGTCTCCAACCTCTGCTCTGTGCAACAGTTCCTCTGAACCCCAATCTCCAATCTCTGCTCTCTGTAAGATTCTTCTGCACCCCAATCTCCAAACTCTGATCTCTGTAACAGTCCTTTTTCACCCCAGTCTGAAACCTCTTCTCCCTGCAACAATTTTTCTGCACCCCAGTCTCCAACTTCTGCTCTCTGCAACAGTTTTTCTGCACCCCAGTCCTTAACATCTACTCTCTGAAACAGTCCTACTGCATCCCATTCTCCCACCTCTGCACTCTGCAACAGTCCTTCTGTACCCTGGTCTCCAAACTCTGCTCTCTGTAAGAGTCCTTCTCTACTGTAGTCTCCAACTTCTGCTCTCTGTAAGGTTTATTCTCGAAACAAGTCTCCAACCTCTGCTCTCTGCAATAATCCTACTGCGCCACAGTCGCCAAACTCTGCTCTTTGAAAAATTCTTCTGCATCTCAGTCTGTAACATTTGCTCTCTGTAACAGTCCTTCTACAATCCAGTTTTCAACCTCTGCTCTGTGTAACAGTCCTTCTGCAACCCAGTTTCCAATCTCTGCTCTCTTCAACCATCCTTCTGCATCCCAGTCTGCAACATCTGCTCTCTGTAATCGTCCTTCTGCACCCAAGTCTCCATCCTCTGCTCTCTGCAAGGATCCTTCTGCACTCCAGTCTCCAACCTCTGCTCTCTGCAATAATCCTACTGCACCCCAGTCTCCAACCTCTGCTCTCTGTAACAATCCTTCTGCACAACAGTCTCCAAACTCTGCTGTACGTAATATTCTTCTGAAACCCAGTTTCCAATCTCTGCTCTCTGCAATGATCCTTCTGCATCCCCGTCTTCAACATCTGCTCTCTGCAACCGTCCTTCTGCAACCAAGTCTCTAACTTCTGGTCTCTGCAACGATCCTTAAGCACACCAGTCTCCAACCTCTGCTCTCTGTAACAATCCTTCTGCACCAAAGTCTCGAAACTCTGCTCTACGTAACATTCTTCTGCAACCCAGTCTCCAAACTGTGCTCTTTTTAACAGCCCTTCTGTACCCAGTGTCCAACCTCTGCACTCTGTAACAGCCTTCTGCACCCCAGTTTTCAAACTCTGCTATCTGGAACAGTCCTCCTGCATTCCAGTCTCCAAACTCTGCTCTCTGCAACAGTCCTTCTACACTCCAGTATTCAACCTCTGCTCTGTGTAACAGTTTCTCTGCAACCCAGTTTCCAATCTCTGCTTTCTGCAACCGTCTTTGTGCATCCCAGTCTCCAACAACTGCTCTCTGAAACCGTCCTTCTGCACAAAAGTCTCCAACCACTGCTCTCTGCAACAATCCTTCTGCACACCAGTCTCCAACCTCTGCTGTCTGCAATAATCCTACTGCACCCCAGTCGCTAACCTCTTCTCTCTGTAACAATCCTTCTGCACTGCAGTCTTCAAACTCTGCTCTACGTAATATTCTACTGCAACCCAGTCTCCAAACTCTGCTCTCTGTAACAGCCCTTCTGTACCCAGTCTTCAACCTCTGCACTCTGCAAAAGTCATTCTGCACCCATGTATCCAACACCTGCTCTTTGCAACAGTACTTCTTCGCCCCAGTTTCCAACATCTGCTATCTGCAACAGTCCTTCTGCACACCAGTCTCCAAACTCTGCTCTCTGTAACAGTCCTTCTGCACCTCAGTCTCCAAATTCAAGTTTCTGCAACAGTCCTTCTGCAACCAAGTCTCCACAATCTGCTCTCTGCAACAGTCCTTGTACACCCCAGTCTTCAACCTCTGCTCTGTGTAACAGTCCTTCTGCACCATATTCTTCAACCTCTGCTCTCTGTTAAAGTCTTTGTATACCGCAGTCTCCAACCTCTGCTCTCTGTAACAGTCCCTCTGCACCCCAGTTTCCAACCTCTGCTTTCTGTAACAGTCCTTCTGCACTTCAGTCACCAAAATCTGCTCTCTGTAACCGTTCTTCTGCATCTCAGTCTCCATCCTCTGCTCTCTGTAACAGTCTTTCTGCACCTCAGTCTGAAATCTCTGCTCTCTGCACGATCCTTCTGCACCCCAGTCTCCAACCACTTCTCTCTGTAACAGTCTTCCAGTACCTAAGTCACCAACCTCTGCTCTCTGTAAGATTCTTCTTCAACCAAGAATCAAAATTCTGCTCTCTATAACAGTACTTCTGCAACCCATCCTCAAAAGTCCGCTCTCTATAACAGTCATTCTGCAACCCAGTCTCCAAACTCTGCTCTCTGTAGCAGGCCTTCTGAAACCCAGTCTCCAAACTCTGCTCTCTGAAACAGTTCTTCTCCACGACAGTCTCCAATCTCTACTCTCTTTAACGGTCCTTCTGCACCCCAGGCTCCCACCTCAGATTTCTGTATCATAATTCTTCAACGTCTATCTGTGTAACAGTTCTTCTTCATCTCAGTCTCCAAACACTGCTCTCTGCAACAGTCCTTCTGCACCCCAGTCTCAAAACATTGCTTTCTGCAACATTCCTTCTGCACACCAGGGTTTAACCAGTTCTCTCTGTAACAGTCTTTCTGCACCCTAGTCTCCCACCTTTGCTCTCTGTAACAATCCTTCTGCAGCCCAGTCTCCACCTCTTCCCTCTGCAATGATTCTTCTGCAACTCTGTCTCCAACTTCTGCTGTCTTCAATGATCCTTCTGCACCTCACTCTTCAAACTCTGCTCTCTGTAACAGTTTTTCTGCACCTCAGTCTCAAACCTCAGCTCTCTGCAACCGTCCTTCTGTGCCCCAGTCTCAAACCTCTCCTCTCTGCAAGGATCCTTCTGCACCCCAGTATCCAACGTCTCCTCTCCTTAACACTCCTTCTGCACCCCAGTCTCCAACCTCTGTTCTCTGTAAGGTCCTTCTGCACCCCAATTTCCAAACTCTGCTCTCTGTAACATTCCTTTTCCAACCCAGTCTCCAACGTCTGCTTTCTTCAATGGTCCTGCTGCAACCCAGTCTCCAACATCTGTTCTCTGAAACAGTACTTCTGCTCCCCAATTTCCAATCTCTGCTCTTTGTAACAGTCTTTCTGTTTTGCAGTCTCCAACATCTGCACTCTGTAATGGTCCTTCTGCACCCTAGTCTCCAACCTCTGCTTTCTGTATTAGTCTTTATGCACCACAGTCTTCAAACTTTGCTCTCTGTTACAGTCCTTCTGCACCTCAGTCTCCAAACTCTGCTTTCTGTAAAATTCTTCTGCAACCAAGTCTCCAAACTCTGCCCTCCATAACAGTCCTTCTGCACACCAGTCTCCAACCTCTGCTCTCTGCAACAGTTCTTCTGCACCCCAGTCTTTAACATCTACTCTCTGAAACAGTCCTTCTACACCTCTGTCCAAATGCAGAAGAATGAGACCTTAACTATCGCTCACTCTGCAAAAAATCAACTCAAAGTGCATTAAAGACCCAGGCACTATACCAGAAATTATGCAGTTTCTAGGAAAAAACAAAGTCAATACTCCAACCTACAGGCAGAGGCAATGACTTTCTCAATAGGATGCCAAAGCTCAGGAGATAAAACCAAAAGTTACCTAATAGAATGGCATCAAATTAAGAAGGTTCTGCACAGCGAAGGAGACAATTAGAATATGAAGAGAGAACCTACGCAAAGGGAGAAAATCTTTATGAGGGGCTCTTCTAAAAGAGGATGAATATTCAGAATATTAATAAAGAACTCAAAAAACTGAACATCAAACCCACAATTATTAAATAACCCAATTATTAAATACCCCAATTACCAAATGGGAAACTAAATGAACTGAACAGACACGTCTTAGAAGAAAATATGTGAGTGGCCAACAAATATATGAAAATCTTGCAAGTCAAGACTACCCTGAGATTTCATCTCACTTCAGTGACAAAAGCAACCACCAAGAATACAAACAGAAATGAGTGTGACAAGGAGAGAATTGGAGAGGAAGGAGCACTCTCACCCTGTTGTTGGGCATGTAAATCAGCACAACCACCACGGAAATCGGGATGGAGGCTCCTCAGGAGTAGCCATGGACCATCCTCCGGCCCAGTTCTATCTCTATTTGGTATTTATCACAGCGGATGGAAGTCATCATACTATAATGACACATACATGCCCATGAACCAGCCGAGGTGACATCAGTGGACGAATGGATAAAGAACATCTGGTATATGCACACTGGAATTTCATTCAGCCATAAAGAAGAACGAAATTATGTCATGCTGGAAGATGGATGGATCTTCAGAACATTAAGGGAAATAAGCAACTCAGAAAGTTAAGGGCCATATGTTTTTCCTCTGTTAAAGCTAGAGGGGGAAAAGGAAGGAAAATTGTGAAGGGAGTCTCATCATGAAAGTTGAAGGAAGATCAGTAGAGTCAAGGCACCAGGGGAGGAGGTGAGGAAAAAGAAAATATTGGAATGATATTGGCCAAAGTTCGCGGATATTTTGTGTGCATGTTCAAATATGTGTCAGCAAATCCCACCATTATGGACCACTACAATGCACCAATGAAATGTGAAAGAAGAGTTTCACATTACATGGGACAGGCACTATTCTAGGAGGGTGCCCATTTTTTCCCATCTATAAATACCAGAATCATTTACCACTGTCAAAAATCCTTACAGATTCAAATGTTCTGATCACTGCTCCACCACATGGCCTCTTCTACTTCAGGGTCCCTTTATTCTCACTGAAATCAGGGAGCCCGTTTCAACGATGCCATCTGTTAATGTCTTCCCAGGCTGCCGAGGACAGTGGCTGCGGGTTTCACAAGGATCTGGTGCTGCCTTCTGAACGCATGTCCACGAGGCCTTGGAGAAGGCTGGTTTTCCAGGCCCTCCTCCAGATCCAGCTGTGAGGCCAGAGAAGGGGTCACATAACACGCCATCCAACACCCTATTTATTTCTGATCACCATCCTCTCCATTATTCCAGGATTATATTGGTCATTGAACTTAAGCAAACACTGAGTCCAGATTTCAGTCCATCAACCAAAGAGAGTCTAATAGCCACTCCCCGTGGCTCAGGAAAATCCTTGGCCCTAACATTTCTGGTGATTACGTCCCTGTGACTGCATTCAAGATGATCTAGCAGTATGTCCTGACTTCTTTAGTCTAGAAGACTCAAACAAATTCTCTTATATATTTTCAAGGTTCCTATTAACAAAATACAGTAAAATATTTACCTTTTATTTTGGTGTGACCCTTATACTCTCCTGGACTATATTTTATACTCTTACCTGAGGCGTTCTACGATCAGACCCCAATTAAGAGTCTGGTGACAATGTGGGATGATGGATGAGCATCTTAAGGACAATTAGGCTGTGGATGTGGCTCAAGCAGTAGTGCGCTTGCCTGGCATGCGTACGGCCCGGGTTCGATCCTCAGCACCAAATACCAACAAAGATATTGTGTCCGCCGAGAACTAGAAAATGAATATTAAAAATTCTCTCTCTCTCTTTCTCTCTCTCTCTCTCTCTCTCTCTCTCTCTCTCTCTCTCTCTCTCCCCTCTCCTCTCCTCTCCTCTTTTTTCTCACTCTCTCTTAAAAAAAAAAGACAACTGCCCAGGTAGAGTCACTATAGGGTCTTCAATTTAGGGAAAGCTAGTCTTTTTTGGGGAGGAGGAGCTGCTTCTGACAGCAAAGAGGGTTATTGGAGATTTCAGGGTTCAAGGCTCTGAGATTTGTCTAATTCCACTGGTATTTTTCCATTCTAATTAACAGGGTCTCAATCATTCCTCCATTAATGTCCTAATTGACATAAGAGAGACCTGGAGAAATTGTGGATTTATAATTTTCTTTGTACTTCTGCAATTTGGAGAATTGGATGTTTTATTCTGATATTAACGTTTATCAGTTTCCAGAGAGAAAATATTTCTGATGATCTGAACCTGACTTGAAGGAGAAATATAATGCTTGAACCTATCATTTTCTTTCTGTAAGTCTCCCACTCCAGTCAGTAACAGCAGTCTGTCGTCATGTTGTAATGTTCATTCCCACCCTGAAGGTCGATGGTGTTATTCCAAAGCTCAGTTTTCCATAGACATTTGATTTCAGGCCACAATAACTTAAAGTCTCTGTTGGGTCATTGCACACCAGGAATTATCAGGTCTCCTTTCCCATGGGCTGTGACATCATCAACATATTCAATTCCCTCAGATCAGACATCCAACCTACCTCCACAGCTCTGTTATCTAGAACCATCTCTGATGTAAACCACTATTGTGGTCAGTGCCACCATGGTCAGGTAGAGATGAAGAACGACTCTTGATGTCTTAGGGTAGAGGAAGTTGACACAGAAAAAAGTTATAAAATGGTTGGGAGATCTAAAAGAAAAAAAATAGGGCAGGTGACACCACCCCATATATGGAAACCCTAACTTCCCTGGAAAGAGACGCTCATTCTAAGCTACTGTGACCCACATTCAGGAACAGCTGTCTAGGAGCCTGCACACACAGCTCCTGGCACCAAGGAGATTATTTCCTGCCTCTACAGGGCTGGTTTGCTGCTGCTGCTATGGGATCCAAAAGAACCCGCTTTCTTCCTTCTTTTTCTTTCTCTCTGCCTAGTGTTTGGCTGATCTTGACAGAACCTCCTAAAATAGAGGCCTGGAGGCAGGGGAGTGTGGGAAACGAGTTTCTCATACTTTCTGTCCCTCTGGTGTGGGGAGAACACAGAAGGACAGAGATGGTGCTGAACACCCACACAAGGTGTCCGACACACTTGAACCTGAAAGTGGGAAAAGGGTGTTTGTGAAAAGAGAGGAGAGAAAGGAGTCTCAGAGATTTTAAAAGCGGGAGTTGGAGTTGAAGCTCCAGATACAGACTCTCTAACCAGGTGCCTACAAGTCCCTAGGAGGCATCTTTTTTCAGATGACTGTATACTCCAGTTTGAAGATTGGTCTAGACTTTGATCATGCAAAGGGATGCACACCCTGCAGCCAGCTTCCTCAGGGCAATCTGGACCTCGTTGCTTCTCAGGCTGTGAATGACGGGGCTCAACAGGGGGCTCACCACACAGAAGAGCACAGAGACCAGGGTGTCCATGTCCAGCCTTCTCTGGGCCTTACATAGTGTAAGTTGGCTGTTCCATAGAAGACCACCACGGCAGTGAGGGGGAACGCACAGGTGGAGAAAACCTTTCTCCTGCCCTGGGCAGAGGGAATCCCCAGGATGGATGCCATGATGATTGCGTAGGAGCCTACAGTGAAGAGGCAGGGGCTCAGGCCCATGGTGGCACTGACCACGTGGAGCGCAGACTCATTGACAGAGGTGTCTGAGCAGGAGAGATTCAAGAGAAATGGGGTGTCACAGAGAAAGTGGCTGAACTGGTGGGGCCCACACAGAGTGAGTGTTATGGCCAGCACCGTGTGTGTGACCAAATTCACCAGCCCACACAGGACCCAGTCACCAGGCCAACACAGACCTTCACACTCATGATGACTGGGTACTGAGGAGGACGGCAGGTGGCCACACAGAACTCATACTGGCCACACAGCCAGTAAGAAGCCTCCTGTGCCAGCACATGTCACCAAGAAGAAGATCTAGGAAAGGCAGCCCTCATAAGAAATGGCCTTCTTCTCCCAGAAGAAGTTCACCAGCAGTACTGGGAGGGTGGTGGATGTGTAGCAGACGTCCAAGAAACTCAAATTGCTGAGGAAAAAGTATATTGGAGTGTGGAGGGCAGGACTGACCCTGGTGGCCACTATTATGAGCATGTTCCCCAGGAGAGTGGTCAGGTAAATGACCAGAAAGAGCAGGAAGAACCATCCCTGTAGGTTGAAGTGGTTGGAAAATCCCAAGAAGATGAATTCACTGACAAATGATTGATTGCTCATTTCCAATGTTGTCATAGCTACAAAACAGAGAAAAAGAGACCATGACGAGAATGGACTGAGAGCACCCCAAATAGGCTTATTAATCTGTAACAACATGGTAAATAATATTGTATACAGAGATACCTGGACTCAGGAAAGAGACGTATAGGAGTGACTTTAGAGACAGCATAACTTCTCACAGACTTTTGCATGGGTGCTCTTTTGTAAGAATAAATGGAGACTTGGTCAAAATGCACAACCAGTTATCAACCACTGTGTCTCATTGAATCTGCAGTATCTCCCTCCTAACACTGTGCTTCACTGTGATGAATTCTTTTTTGTATGTCTGTTATTTCAAGTAATAAGTTTTCATTGTGGAAAAATTAGGAAAATGAAGAAAGTTATTCAGAAGAATAGAAAAGGTCACAAAATCAAAGCTCTCTTTGCATTCATCCCATTCTACCTCTACCTATCTTTAAAATATCCAAAGCAAAATTTCCCAATATTGTTGTACTCTATTTAGTTGTTTTCCTTGTAATCTTAATTTCCTAACATGAAATTAAGTTAATATCTCCCTTTTTATTGAACATATAAACCTTCCATTCCATTTACTATCATAAATATTGGAATAGAAGCTTTCATACATATGTATCTGTGATCATCTCTGATTATTTCTTAAAAGTAAAATTATAAGTCACCTGCTTTTAAATACATTGATCTATTATTTTCAGTAGAAACTTTTATTTTTTAAGTTTTATAAGATACAAGAAATTTTGACAAATGTTATATACTTAGGTATTTTTCTTCTTTTGTATTATAAGATTTACCTCACCAAACACTATATTTCTTGAAAAAAAATGATTGATACAATTACTGATTTTCTATCATGTTACCCATGCTAATCCGTGATCCATTGTTTTAAACTAAAATTTCTTTTACTTTTTCAATCTTAAATGAAAAATATTATAGTAAAACAGTAGGCTCTTTGTCCAGATAGATGTGGATTGAAATCCATCTGTTGTTTACTAGATGTTGTCTGTAAAAAAGTCAGCTCATCTCTATTCCTCAGTTTGTTCCTTGCTTAGGATATTAATGATGTCTATTTCACAACTGCTGAAAAAAGTTTTGAGATAATATAAGCTATGTGTCTGGCACATTACATTTACTCAATGCCTTTTATCAAGTTAGAAAATGTCTATCCATTTTTTACTAGTAGTTTTTTTTTTTTTTTTGGTGTATGTGTGCTGGGTTTTGAATTCAGAGCCTTATGCATACTAAGCATGCACTCTACCACTGGACTTCGCCCCTAGTTTTATTTAGTTATACTTTTTATCATAAATAGATACTGAATTTTCTTATTTTCTCTGCATCTATTGAAATGATATATATTTTTCTTATTTAGTCTGTTACTGTGGAAATTCGGTTGATTGAATTTTTGAATATTGAACCAGCCTTGAATTCTGGGATTGATCTCAATTGACTGTAATGTTATCCTTATTCTATATGGCTGAGTTCAGTTTGTTAATATTGTTCCCTGCTTGCTTTTCTGTATTCTATTTTCGCTGTTCTCCAGAGACAATCTATTTCTTGAAGAATTCTCAGCTGTATTCTACTGTTATTTTCAGTCAATGCATATTAGTGGACTAGTGGGAAACAGAGAAGGGATTTCTGATGTTTCCAGGAAGCCCTGCCTTAGATACTGTAAACTCAGTCACAGAAATATGGCCTTCACAGTGACCCACTTTCTAGCAATATGGCTGAGCCTAGTTCTTATTCCTCCCGATGTTAGACATTTTGGCCTGTTCCTTTCCATAGCTGCAAAGGTTTTCAGTTGAGTGTCCTAATGTAATAGTTACTGTTACTCTTGCCCCTAAAGATTACAGCTTTTGTTCTATGCAGAAAATCAGGAAATGGGTCTGGGAAGAGTTTTGGCTGCTGTTGCTATTCTTTGTCCCTCCACCTATCCAAGAAATGATACCGTTAAAGACACTTTCTCAGAACACTTACCTATCTTCCTGGGAGCATTTGGTGAAATCCATGGAGAAAAAGAAAAAATACAAACATCTTATGTCTATAGCCCTCTGGGTCTTTATGCTCTTAAACCAGTCTATACTTAGTCTTTAGCAATCCATTAACTATTTTTTATTTGAGTTTTTTTAAATAAATAAACTCCTATGTATCTAGTGGGTTCTCCCATAGTTTAAAAAAATGCCTGGATTATTTTGGTTGCTTATCTCTCCCCAGACTTCGGTTAGTTGTTTGCCTTATAATATTCATCTCTAATAAAGTCAAGGAAAGTAATTAATTTGCATTTTCTTGTGGGTTTTTTTTCGTTATTATAATGATGAAAACAACATGCTTTCTAGCTATTTCGATAGATACTCAAGGTGAAATTTGAAGTCTATACACTTACTTTTCAAAAATATTTAGTAATTTCTAATTTAGTTAAATATGTAGTTATTCGATTCAAAACAATCCCATTCCTAGCATATTTCCAAGGAAATTAATGCACAGTTCACAAAAATTCTCGTAAAAATTCATAATATCTCAAACAAATATTATGCCTTCAGCAGAAGGACAGAAGACAAATCACAGTTTATCATGCAGTGGAATAATTCAGTTACTTTAGAAACACAAATACTGGAACGTTAATAACATTGACAAATCTAAAAAAAAAATTTTCTGGGTGAAAGAAGCCAGATACAAAATATATACTGTATGTTTCCTTTAAATAAAGTTCAAAAATTAGCAAAACAGCTATAATGGTAAAGTAATAATGGTGGTCTTTTTTTTTTTGGAGCTAAGGGGTAATATCAGTTAAAGCATGAAGGAATTTTCTAAAGTGATGGAAATGTTTTGTATCACTATTGAGCTTCTCTGAGAGCTGCATCACACTGGGGCGGGAGGAGGGAGCCCATTTCCATAGAGATGTACCCTATTTCTATAGAGACTCCAGCTAGGCTTCAAGGGGTTGGTGGGATAGTACCAGTGGATGCTGCAAAGCCCTGGGTCATTCTGAAGAGCCTGCTACTTCAGGGGAGGTGGCAGGGTATCAGCCTATGGGGCCTGGACTAGGCTCTGTGAAGCTGTGTCAGGCCTGATTTCTAAGCAAGGTACTTGTCAATAGAAACCTCGGGAAACATCCCACCCCACACCATGCCATAAGCCACCAGAGAGCCCAGGTATGTCTCTGGAAGCAAGGCTTGGTTATGAGCATGGACATCAATGATTGCAGAGTATCAACAATAGGGGACCGTAAATCTCTTTCAGGTGAGTGCAGATTGAAAACAGGTACATCTGGAGGGAGATAGACTGGGTTTTAAAAAATCATCAGATCTCTATGTCTAGAACACGAAGATAGACCCACTTATGAAATTGTGCGTGTGAGTCCAAGGAGCAGGGGTCGATAACTGTGAAACCTGGTTCCCCAGGTTTTAGACACACCTGTTTAGTTCAAAAGAGTGATCTGAGTGCTAAAACAAGATCAAAATGAAGTGGTCTGTATCTGAAGACGTGCTGTGTTGAAGGTGGAAGAAAATCTCTGAAGCCCTCATGGAGAAGGATATGGAAAACTTTAAAGTCCTAGTTGAAGAGGACACGGTAAAGACAACAAATCAGTTTGGGCAGGCTGGCCAGCTGGTGGGATCACTCAGAATAACAGGAATATGTGAGGAATAGCAGATATAGAGGAAGCTTTGGTGGATTTGATTTCAGTAATTTTGAATGTGAGTTATCTGTGGGATAATCACGTGGAAATGCCCTTCACAGACAGCCTAGAACTGCAGGTGTGGATTTGGGAGTCATTGTCTTGAAGGCAACTGTTACAGCAAAGGGTGAATATGAAATCCCCCAGGAAAATAGAGAAACTAGAGAAGGAAATAGAGAAAGTAGGGATTCTTGTGATACTTGGTGTTCACGAAAATTGTAGTAAAATTTATCCAGAAATGACTAAAAACACCACACTATCTAGTTCAGTTTTAGGTATTGCTTTCTCTAAATAATTTCCCTAAACAAGAGGTTACCTTATTAGCATTGATTTACAATAAATCAACTTTGAAATGGAGCTGGAAGCTATATGTACTTGACATTTCTTACGTTCTCTGTTTTCTCTTTCAACTACCTGGATGAACTTCAAGTCATTTAGAAATCAGTGACATGCACTTTCTTTTAACTCCCCATATCAAAAAGATCAATATGGCAATCTCTTTTATAGGTAAATATCTAGATGTTTTCAGAAAAAGAAATAAAATTCCACATAGAAGGCAGTTCCAGCAGATTTTACTATGAGAAAATGGTACATGGTCTGTGGATGTGCAAAAGGGAAAACTAAACGTAAATGTTCAGGGATTTAAAAATACAATCTCTGAAGTTGTGCATACTGCTATTTTAAAGGTCTTAAATATAAAGATCAGTTCAGGAGGGACAATTTCATGGGGCATTAAAAAATCTCCCAATGTATGTTTATATAATTTTATCTACATATAAGTTTTTTCTTGGTTTTACTGGCTAATTTCTTGTAGGTCACGGGTGTGGGGTAGGGTGAAGGATGACACCCAAACAATTTTCCTTATCCTCTATGCTCTTTATTAATGTAGGGCATTAGATTGAATCATCATCATGGTCACCATTAGAATCCATTATTAACAATCAGAACTCAAGAATGACACTTTGTGACACAATATGTACTTGCTCCTTAGAATTTATATAATGCAGCATAGAAATTAGATCAACTTAATAGTAAACCCTCTGCTCTGCAATAATAATAACCATAATTATCATAATCATCTAGGGCATATTTCATAGACAAATAATTTTAGTGTGAGTCTTCTTAGATTGCTTCAATACACATAAATGCCTGACTTTAAAAACCTTGTTTAATGTAGTTTAAAAGTGGCATGTTTTCTGCAAAAATTAGATTGAATTTCGGATAATCCATTCTATCAAAACTCAGTGAATTTTTTTGATAAGATGAATTATTACATACCTGAATCCAATCAGGATTTATCAAATTGAGTAACGAATAAAGACACACATTAGATAAAAATACCTAACACTTATTAAATGCCTATAAGATTTTTACATGCATTAACTTATTTGGTTTACATGACAACCTATAAGATAACCTATTATCCCCATTTTACAGAAAAAAGAATTGAAATTAATGCACAATATATTAATTCAAATAGGGAACTGTAACAGTTTTTCTATACCGCAGTCTCCAAACTCTGCTCTCTGTAATGGTCCTTCTGCACCCCAGTCTCCAACCTCTGCTCTCTGAAACAGTCCTTCTACACCTCAGTCTCCAACCTCTGCTCTCTGCAAAAGTCCTTCTACACCCCAGTCTCAAACATATGCTCTCTGCAACAGTCCTTCTACACCCAAGTCTCCAACCTCTACTCTCTGCAACGATCCTTCTGCACCCCAGTCTCCAAAGTCTGCTCTTTGTAACAGTCCTTCTGCACTCCAGTCTACAACACCTGGTCTCTATAAGATCCTTCTGGACCCCAGTTTCCAAACTCTGCTCTTTGTGGCATTCCTTCTGCTCCCCAGTCTCCAAACTCTACTCTCTGTAACAGTCTTTCTGTACCGCAGCCTCCAACCCTGCTCTCTGTAATGATTTTTCTGCACCTCAGTCTCCAAACTCTGCTCTCTGTAAGAGGCCTTCTACACCCCAGTCTCCAAACTCTGCTCTCTGTAAAAGTTCTTCTGAACCCCAATCTTTAAATTCTGCTCTCTGTAACACTCCTTCTGATCTTCAGTCTCTATCGTCTGCTCTCTGTAAGAATTTTTCTGCACCCCAGTCTCCAACCTCTCCTCTCTGTAAAAGTCCTTCTGCAACTCAGTCTCCAAACTCTGCTCTCTGTAACAATCCTTCAGAACCTCACTCTCCAAACTCTGCTCTCTGTAAGAGGCCTTCTGCACCCCAGTCTCCAACCTCTGCTCTCTGGGTCAGTCCTTCTGCACCCCAGTATCCTACCTCTGCACTCTTTAACAATCCTTCTGCACCTCAGTCTCCAACCTCTCCTCTTAGCAATGGTCCTTCTGCACCCCAGTCTCCGAACTCTGCTCTCTGCAACAGTTCTTTTACACTCCAATCTTCAAACTCTACTCTCTGCAACAGTCCTTCTGAACCCCAGTCTCCAACATAAGATCTCTGCAACAGTTCTTCTCCACCCCAGTCTCCAAACTCTGATCTCTGTAACAGTTTTTCTGCACTTCAGTCTCGAAATTTTGCTCTATGAAACAGTCCTTCTGCACCTTAATCTCCCAACTCTGTCTCTCCAAGAGTTTTTCTATACCCAAGTCTCCAACCTCTGCTCTCTTAAACAGTCCTTCTGCACCTCAATCTGCAAATTTTGCTCTCTGAAACAGTTCTTCTGCACCTTAATCTCCAAACTCTGCTCTCTGCAAGAGTCCTTCTACACCCAAGTCTCCAAACTCTGCTCTCTGAAACAGTCCTTCTGCACCTCAGTCTCCAAACTCTGCTCTCTGCAACGGTCTTTCTACACCTCAGTCTTCTAAATCTACTTTCTGTAACAGTCCTTCTGCACCCCAATCTCCAAACTCTGATCTGTGTAACAGATCTAACCTCTTCTCTCTGTAACAGTTTTTCTGCACCCCAGTCTCCACACTCTGCTCTCTGCAACGATCCTTCTGCACCCAAGTCTTCAAACTCTGCTCTCCGCAACAGTCCTTCGGCACCCAAGTTTCTAAATTCTTCTCTCTGTAAGATCCTTCTGCACCCAAGTTTCATAACTCTTCTCTCTGTAACATTCCTTCTGCACCCCAGTCTCCAAACTCTACTCTCTGCAATGGTCCCTCTGAACAGAAGTCTCCAATCTCTGTTTTCTAAAACAGTTCTTCTGTACCACAGTCTTCAACCTCTATTCTCTTTAAGGGTCTTACTTCACTCCAGTCCTCTACCTCTGCTTTCTGTATCAGTCCTTCTGCAACATAGTCTCCAAACTCTGCTCTCTGTAAAAGTCCTTCTGCATCTCACTCTGAAACCTCTGGTCTCTGCAACAGTCCTTCTGCACCCCAGTCTTCAACCTTGCTCTGTGCAAAAGTCCTTCTGCACCGCAGTCTCCAAATCTGCTCTCTGCCACAGTCCTTCTTCACCCTAGTCTCCAAACTCTGCTCTCTGTAACAGTCCTTCTGTACTGCAGTCTCCAAACTCTGCTCTCTGTAACGATCCTTCTGCTCCCCAGTCTCCGAACTCTGCTTTCTCTATCAGTTTTTCTGAACCCAGTCTCCAAACTCTGCTCCCCGTAACTTTCTTTCTGCACCTCAGACTCAAAACTCTGTTCTCTGCAACAGTCTTTCTGCACCCTGGTCACTAAACTCTGCTCTCTGAAACAGTCCTTCTGCACCAAATGATCCAACATCTGCTCTCTGCTACATTTCTTCTGCAAATCAGTCTGCAACCTCTGCTCTCTGCAATACTTCTTCTGCACCTAAGTCTCCAATCTCTGCTCTCTCCAACAGTCATTTTACACCACAGACTCCAACATCTGCTCTCAAAACAGTTCTTCTCCACCTCAGTCTGAAACCTCAGCTCTCTGCAACAATCCTTCTGCACCCAAATCACCAACGTCTGCTTTCTGTATCAGCCCTTCTGCACCCCAGTCTCCAAACTCTGGTCTCTGTACCAGTCCTTCTGCACCTCAGTCTCCAACTTCTACTTTCTGCAGCAGTCCTTCTCCACCACAGTATCTAACCTCTTCTCTCGGCAACAGTCCTTCTGGACGCCAATAACCAACCTCTACTCTCTGCAACAGTCCATCTACACCCAGTCTCCCATCTCTGCTCTCTGTAACAGGCCTTCTGCACCCCAGTATAAAACCTCTGCTCTCTTTAAAAGTCCTTCTGCACCTCAGTCTGAAAACTCTGCTCACTTTAACGATCCTTCTACACCGAATTCTGGTATTTGCAACAGTCCCTCTGAACCTCATTCTGAAAACTCTTCGCTCTGCAACGATCCTTCTGCAACCCAGTCTCCAATCTCTGCTCTCTGTAACAGTCATTCTGCACCTTAGACTCCAAACTCTGTTCTCTGTAAGATCCTTCTGAAACCCAGTCTCCAAAATCTGCTCTCTGTACAAGTCCTTCTGCACCCCAGTCTCAAAAATCTGCTCTCTGTAACAAGCTTTCTGCACCCCAGTCTCCAAACTCTGCTCTCTCTAACAGGCCTTTTGCTCCCCAGTCTCCAACCAATTCTCTCTGCAATGATCCTTCTGCACCCCAGTCTTCAAACTCTGCTCACTGTAACAGTGTTCTGCACCCCAGTCTCCAACCTCTGCTCTCTGCAAAAGTCCTTCTGCACCCTAGTATCAAACAACTGACCCCTGCAACAGTCGTGCTATACACCAGAATCCAAACTCTGCTCTCTGTAACACTCCTTCTGTACCGGAGTCGCCAACATCTGTTCTCAGCAACACTGCTTTTACACCCCAGTCTCCAAACTCTACTCTGTAACACTCCTTCTGTACCGGAGTCTCCAACCTCTGCTCTCTGTAACGGTTCTTATGCACCCCAATCTCCAACATCTGCTTTCTCTATAAGTCTTTCTGCACCCCAGTCTTGAACCTCTGCTCTCTTTAACAGTTCTTCTGCACCTCAGTCTCCAAACTCTGCTCTCTGCCCAATTCCTATTGCACCCAGTCTCCAACCTGTGCTCTCTGTAACAGAACTTCTGCTCCCCAGTCTCCAACCTCTGCTCCCTGTAACACTCCTTCTGTACCGGAGTCTCCAACATCTGTTCTCAGAAACAGTGCTTTTGAACCCCAGTCTCTAAACTCTGCTCTCTGTAACACTTCTTCTGTACCGGAGTCTCCAACCTCTGCTCTCTGTAACAATTCGTATGCACCCCGGTCTCCAACATCTGCTTTCTCTATAAGTCCTTCTGCACCCCAGTCTTTAACCTCTGCTCTCTTTAACAGTCCTTCTGCACCTCAGTCTCAAACCTCTGCTCTTTGCCCAATTCCTATTGCACCCAGTCTCCAACCTGTGCTCTCTGTAAAAGTCCTTCTGCACCCCAGTCTCCAACCTCTGCTCTCTTTCACGATGCTTCTGCACCCCAGTCTCGAAACTCTGCTCTCTGCAATGATCCTTCTGCACCTCAGTGTCCAACCTCTGCTCTCTGCAACGATAATTCTGCACCCCAGTCTCAAACCTCTTCACTCTGTAACAGTCCTTCTGCACCTCAGTCCAACCTTCGATCTCTGAGCAGTCCTTTTGCACCCCAATTTCCAACCTCTGCTCTGTGCAACAGTCCTTATATACCCAAGTCTCAAAACTCTGCTCTCTGCAGCAGTCCTTCTTCACCCCACTCGCCAAACTATGCTCTCTGTAACAGTACTTCTGCACCCCATCTCCAAACTCTGCTCTCTGTAACAGGCCTTCTTCACCCCAGTCTCCAACCTTTGCTCTCCTTAAGAGTCCTTTTGCACCCCAGTCTCCAAACTCTGCTCTCTGACACGATTATTCTAAACCACAGTCTCCAACGTTTACTCTCTGCAACTGTCCTTCTGAGCTCTGGTCTTTAGTCTCTGCTCTCCGTAACAGGCCTTCTGCACCCCAGTCTCTAACCTCTGCTCTCAGTAACAGGCCTGCTGCTCCACAGTCTTCAGCCTCTACTCTCTGCAAGGATCCTTCTGCACCCCAGTCTCCAAACTCTGCTCTCTGCAACAGTCCTTCTTCACACCAGTCTCAACCTCAGATCTCTGAATGATCCTTCTGCACCCCAGTCTCCAAACTCTATTCTCTCTAACAATCCTTCTGCACCACAGTCTCCAACCTCTGCTCTCAGCAACGGTCCTTATGCACCCCAGTCTCAAATTTCTGTTCTCTGCAAGAGTCTTTGTGCACCACAGTCTGAAACATCTGCTCTCTGTAACAGTCCTTCTGTACTGCAGTCTCCAACCTCTGCTCTCTGCAACATTCCTTTTGCACCTCAGTGTCAAAACTCTGTTCTCTGTAAGGGTCTTCTACACCACATTCTTTAACCTCTGCTTTCTGTATCAATCATTCTGCACCACATTCTCCAAACTCTTCTCTCTGTATCAGTCCTTCTGCACCTCAGTCTGAAACCTCCTCTCTCTGCAATAGTTATTATGCACCCCAGTCTCCAACCTCTGCTCTCTGTAACAGTCCTTCTTCACCTCAGTCTCCAACCTCTGTCCTCTGTAAGTTCCTTCTGCAACCCAATCGAAAAACTCTGCTCTCTGTAACAGGCATTTTTCACCACAGTCTCCAACCTCTGCTCTCTGTAAGAGTCCTTCTGCTCCCCAGTCTCCAACCTCTGCTCTGTGCAATGATCCTTCTTAAACCCAGTCTCCAACGTCAGCTCTCTGCAACAGTCCTTTTGCACCCCAGTCTCCAACATCTGCTCTCTGCTACAGTCCCTCTGAACCTAAGTCTGAAACCTCTGCTCTCTGCAACGATCCTTCTGCACCCCTGTCTCCAAAGTCTGCTGTTCGCAACAGTCCTTCTACACCTAGTCCCCAACCTCAGTTCTCTGAAAGATCCTCCTGCACCACATTCTCCAACCTCTCCTCTCTGTAACAGTCCTTCTGCACCCCAGTCTCCTCCTCTGCTCTCTGCATGGATCCTTCTGCTTTTCAGTCTCCAAACTCTTCTCTCTTCAATGATCCTTCTGCACCCCAGTCTCCAACCTCTACTCTCTGTAAAAGTCCTTCTGTACTGCAGTCTTCAATCTCTGCTCTCTGTAACGGTCCTTCTGCACCTGAGTATCCAAACTCTGCTTTCTGTATCAGTCCTTCTGCACCCCAGTCTCCAATCTCTGCTCTGTGTAACTGTCCTTCTGCACATTAGTCTCCAACATCTGCTCTCTGCTTCAATCCTTCTGCACCCCAATCTTCCACCTCTACTCTCTGCAACAGTCCTTCTACACCCTAGTCTAAAACCTCTACTCTCTGCAACAGTCTTTCTGCACCCCAGTCTCCAAACTCTTCTCTCTGTATCAATCCTTCTGCACCTCATTCTCCAACCTGTGCTCACTTCAATGGTTTTTCTGCCCCTCAAAATACAACCTTTACTCTCTGTAACACTGCTTCTGCATCTCATTCTCTAACCTAGCTCTCTGTAAGATCCTTTTGCTACCCAGTCTTCAAACTCTGCTATTTGTAACAGTCCTTCTGCACCAGGGTCTCCAACCTCTGCTCTCTGCAACAGTCCTCTAACTTCTGTTCTCTGTAACAATCCTTTTGCACCTCACTCCCAAAATTCTGCTCTCTTCAACTGTCTTTCTGCACCCCATTTTCCAACCTCTCTTCTCTGTAACAATCTTTTTGCACACCAGTCTCCAACGTCTGCTCTCTGCAATGATTCTTTTGCAACCCTGTCTCCAAGCTCTGCTCTCTGCAAAAGTCTTTCTACACCCCAGTTTCCAACATCTGCTCTCTGAAACAGTCCTTCTTCACCTCAGTCTGAAAACTCTGCTCTCTGCAACTATTCTTCTACACCCCAGTCTCCGAATTCTGCTTTCTGTAACAGTCATTCTGCATCTAAGTCTCCCACCTCTGCTCTCTGTAACAGTCCTTCTGCACACCAGTCTTCAATCTCTGCTCTCTGTAAGATACTTCTGCACCCCAGTTTCCAAACTCTT
Organism: Ictidomys tridecemlineatus; assembly: GCF_052094955.1. Lineage (NCBI taxonomy): Eukaryota > Metazoa > Chordata > Mammalia > Rodentia > Sciuridae > Ictidomys > Ictidomys tridecemlineatus. The sequence goes on from NW_027526092.1 coordinate 87,981, forward strand.
CTCTCTGTAACATTCTTTCTCCACCCCGGTCTCCAATCTCTGCTCTCTGCAACTGTCCTTCTGCACGCCAGTCTCCAACCTGTGTTCTCTGCAACAGTCCTTCTGCACCCCAGTCTCCAGCCTCTGCTCTCTGTAACAGTTCTTCTGAACTTCAGTCTCCAACCTCTGCTCTCTGTAACAGTCCTTCTGCAACCCAGTCTCCAACCTCTGCTCGCTGTTAAAGGCCTTCTGCACCCCAGTCTGCAAACTCTTTTCTTTGTAACAGGCATTCTGCGTCACTGTCTCCAAAGTCTTCTCTCTGCAATGATCCTCCTCCAACCCAGTATGCAACCTCTGCTGTGTGCAACAGTTCGTGTGCACCCTAGTCTCCAAACTCTGCTCTCTGTAAGATCTTTCTGCACCCCCGTCTCCAAACTCTGATCTCTTTATCAGGCCTTCTGCAGCCCAGTCTCCAACCTCTGCTCTCTGTAAAAATCCTTCTGCACCTTAGTCTCCATGATCTGCTCTCTTCAACGGTCCTTCTGCACCACAGTCTTTAACTTCTGTTGTCTGCAACAGTCTTTCAGCAACTCAGTCTCCAAACTCTGCTCTCTGCAACATTCCTTCTGCAACCAGTCTTTAACATCTGTTCAATGCAACAGTTCTTCTGCACCCCAGTCTCCAACATGTACTCTCTGAAACAGTCCTTCTCCACCCCAGTCTCCAAACTCTGCAATCTGTAACAGTCCTTCTGTACTGCAGACTCCAACCTCTGCTCTGTAACGGTCCTTCTGCAACCCAGTTTCCAAACTCTGCTTTCTGTATCAGTCCTTCTGCACCCAGTTTCCAACCTCTGTTCTCTCTAACAGTCCTTCTGGATCTCAGTCTCCTACCTATGCTCTCTGGAAAAGTCCTTCAGCACCCCAGTCTCCAACTTCTCATCCCTGCAACAGTACATCTACACCCCAGTCTCCAAACTCTGCTATCTCCAACCTCTGCTTTCTGTATCAGACCTTCTGCACCCAGTTTCCAACCTCTGTTCTCTCTAACAGTGCTTCTGGATCTCAGTCTCCTACCTATGCTCTCTGCAAAAGTCCTTCAGCACCCCAGTCTCCAACTTCTCGTCCTGCACCAGTCCGTCTACACCCCAGTCTCCAAACTCTGCTATCTGCAACAGTCCTTCTGCACTCCAGTCTCCAAACTATGCTCTCTGTAACAATCCTACTGCATTTCAGTCTCCAACCTCTATTCTCTTAAACAGTCCTTCTCAACCTCATTCTCCAACGTCTGCTCTCTGTAAGATCCTTCTGCAACCCAGTCTCCAATCTCTGCCCCCTTTAACATTCCTTCTGCACCCCTTATCCAAATTCTCCTCTCTGTAACAGGCCTTCTACACCCCAGTCTCCAAAGTATGTTTTCTATAACAATCCTTCTGCACCCCAGTATCTAAACTCTGCTCTCTACAACGATCCTTCAGCACCCCAGTCTCCACCCTCTGCCCTCTGCAACAGTCCGTCTGCACCCCAGTCTCCAACATGTGCTCTCTGCAACAGTCCTTCAGCACCTCAGTCTTAAAACTCTGTTCTCTGCAACGATCCTTCTGCAACTCAGTCTCCAAACTCTACTCTCTGTAACAGTCTTTCTGCACCTCAGTCTCAGACATCTGCTCTCTGTACCAGTCCTGCTACACCTCGGTCTACAATCTCTGCTCTTCGTAAGATCCTTCTGCAACCTTGTCTAAAAACTCTGCTCTCTGTAACAGTTCTTCTGCACCCCAGTCTCCAAACTCTGCTCTCTGTAACAGTCCTCCTGTATTACTGTCTCTAAACTTTCCTTTCTGTAACGGTCCGTTTGTACCCCAGTTTCCAACCTCTGCTTTCTGTATTAGTCCTTCTGCACCCCAGTCCTTAACCTCTTCTCTCTGTTACAGTCCTTCTGCTCCTCAGTCTCCAAACTCATCTATCTGCAACAGTACTTCTGCACCCAAGTCTCCAACACCTGCTACCTGAAACAGTCCTTCTACACCCCAGTCTCCAACCTCTGCTATCTGCAACAGTCTTTCTGCACCCCAGTCTCCAGCCTTTGGTATCTGTAACAATACTTCTGCACCTCAGTCTCCAACCTCTGCTCTCTGCAATGGTACTTCTACACCTCAGTCTGCAAACTCTACTCTCTGTAACATTCTTTCTGCACCTCAATCTTCAACCTCTGATTTCTTTAAGATCCTTCTGAAACCCAGTCTCCAAACTCTGCCTTATGCAAAGATCCTACAGCACCCCAGATTCCAAACTCTGCTCTCTGTAACAGTCCTGTTGCACCTCAGTCTTCAAACTCTTCTCTCTGTAAGATGCTTCTGCAACCCTGTCTCCAAAGTATGCTCCTTGTAACAGTCCTTGTGCACCCCAGTCTCCAAACTCTGATCTCAGCAACAGTCCTTCTAAACCCCAGTCTTTAACCTCTGCTCTCTGCAACAGTCCTTCTGCACCATAGTCTCCAACATCTGTTCTTTGAAACAATCCTTCTTAACCTCAGTTCCCAAACTCTGATCCCTTCAATGGTCCTTCTGCACCCCAGTCTCAAATCTCTGTTCTCTGCAACGATCCTTCTGCACCCAGTCTTCAACATCTGCTCTCTGCAACAGTCCTTCTTTACCTCACTCTGAAAACTATCTCTTTGCAACAATCCTTGTGCACCCCAGTACACAAACTCTGCTTTCTGTAACAGTACTTCTGCACCTTAGTCTCCAACATCTACTCTCTGTCACAGTCCTTCTGCACTAAGTATCCAACCTCTGCTATCTGTAAGTTCCTTCTGCACCCCAGTTTCCAAACTGTGCTCTCTGTAACATTTCTTCTGGTCCCCAGTCTCCAAACTCTGCTCTCTGTAACAGTCCTTCTGCTCCCCAGTCTCGAACCTCTGCTCTCTGTAACAGTCCTTCTGTACCACAGTCTCCAAACTCTGTTCTCTGCAACGGTCCTTCTGCACCCCATTCTCCAACCTCTGGTGTCTGCAAGAGTCCTTCAGGACCGCAGTCTTCAACCTCTGCTCTCTGCAACAATCCTTCTGCACCACAGTCTCCAACTTCTGATCTCTGCAACAGTTCTTCTGCACCCCAGTCTCCAACATCTACTCTCTGAAACAGTCCTCCTCCACCCCAGTCTCCAAACTCTGCTCTCTGTAACAGTCTTTCTGTACTGCAATCTTCAACCTCTGCTCTCTATAATGGTCCTTCTGCAACCCAGTCTCCAACTTCTGCTTTCTATATCAGTCCTTCTGCACCCCAGTCTCCAACCTCTGCTTTCTGTAACAGTCCTTCTGCACCTCAGTCTCCAACTTCTGCTCTCTGCAACAGTCCTTCTGCACCCCAGTCTTTAACCTCTGCTCTCAATAACAATCTTTCTGTACCTCAGTCTCCAACCTCTACTCTCTGTTACAGTCCTTCTGCATCTCCGTCTTCAACCTCTGCTCTCTGCAACAGTCCTTCTGCACCACTGTCTCAAATTCTGGTCCCTGCAAGAGTCCTTCTTCACCTCAGTCCCCAATGTCTGATCTCTGCAATGGTACTTTTTAACTCCTGTCTCCAACCTCTGCTCTCTGTAACAATCCTACTGCACCCCAGTCTCCAACATTTGCTCTCTGCAATGATCCATCTGCACCCCAGTCTCCAACATCTGCTCTCAGCAACAATCCTTCTGCACCTCAGTTTGAAAACTCTTCTCTCTGCAACGATCCTTGTGCATCCCAGTCTCCAACCTCTGCTCTCTGTCACGGTCCATGTGCACCCCAGTCTCCAACTTCTGCTCTCTCTAAAAATCCTTCTGCACCCCAGTCTCCAACCTCTGCTCTCTGCAACAATCCTTTTACACACCAGTCTCCAAACTCTGCTCTTTGAAAAAGTCCTTCTGCACCCCAGTCTTCAACATCTACTCTCTACAACAGTCCTTCTGCACCTCAATCTGAAAACTCTGCTATCTGCAATGATCTTTTTGCACCCAAGTCTCCAAACTCTGCGCTCTGAAACAGTCCTGCTCTACCCCAGTCTCCAAACTCTTCTCTCTGTAACAGTCCTCATGTAGTGCAGTCTCCAAAATCTGCTCTCTGTAACGGTTCTTCTGCACCCTAGTCTCCAACCTCTGCTTTCTGTATCATTTTTTCTGTACCCCAGTCTCCAACCTCTGCTCTCTGTAACAGTCCTTCTTAATCTCAGTCTCCAAACACTGCTCTCTGCCACAGTCCTCCTGCACCAAAGTATCAAATATCTAATCCCTGCAACATTCCTTCTGCACCTCAGTCTCTAACCTCTACTCTCTGTAGAGGTCTCCAACATTTCCTCTTTGTATAATTAATTCTTCTGCAACCCAGTCTCCAAACTCTGCCCTCTGTAACAGTTTTTCTGCACCCGTTCTCCAAACTATGTTCTCTGTAACAGTCCTTTTGCACCCGAGTCTCAATACTCTGCTCTCTACAACGATCCTTCTGCACCCCAGTCTCCATCCTCTGCTCTCTGCAAAAGTCCTTCTCCACCCCAGTCTCCAAACTCTGCTCTTTGTAACAGTCCTCCCTGTAGTGCACTCTCCAAAATCTGCTCTCTGTGACGGTCCTTCTTCACCCCAGTCTCCAACCTCTGATCTCTGTACCAGTTCTTCAGCACCCCAGTCTCCAAACTCTGCTCTCTGTGACAGTCTTTCTGCACCTCAGTCTCCAACCTTGCTCTCTGCAACCATCCTTCTGCACTCCAGTCTCAAACCTCTGCTCTCTGATACAGTCCTTCTGCACCCCAGTCTCCAACATGTGCTCTCTGCAAAAGTCCTTCTGCAACTCAGTCTGAAAACTCTGTTCTCTGCAACGACCCTTCTGCATCCCAGTCTCCAACCTCTGCTCTCTGTAACAGTCATATTGTACCTCAGTCTTCAAACTCTGCTCTCCATAAGATCCTTCTGCAACCCTGTCTCCAAACCCTGCTTTCTGTAACAGTTTTTCTGCACCCCAGTCTCCAACCTTTGCTCTCTGTAACAGGCCTTTTGCACCCCATTCTCCAAACTCTGCTCTCTGTAACAGTGCTTCTGCACCTCAGTCTAAATCTTTGCTCTCTGCAACAGCCCTTCTGCTCCCCAGTCTTCAACATCTGCTCTCTGCAACAGTCCTTCTGTACCAAATCTCCAAACTCTGCCTATTTAACAGTCCTACTGTAACGCAGCCTCCAAAATCTGCTCTCTGCAACAGTCCTTCTGCAACCCAATCTCCAACCTGATTTCTCCACAACAGTCCTTCTACACCCCAGTGTCCAGCCTCTGCTCTCTGCAACAATCCCTCTGCAACCCAGTCTCCAAACTCTGCTCTCTGTAACAATCCTTCTGCACCTCAGTCTTCAACCTCTTCTCTCTGCAATGGTCCTTCTACACCACAGTATCTCCAAAAACTACTCTCTGTAAATGTACTTCTGAACCCCTTCTCCAAACTCTGCTCTCCGTAATAGGCATACTGCACTGCAGTCTCCAACCTCTCTTCTTTATAACAATCCTTCTGCAACCCAGTCCCAAAACTCTGCTCTTTGCAACAGTATTTCAGCACCCCAGTCTCTTAGATGTGCTCTCTGCAAAAGACCTTCTGCACCTCAGTCAGAAAACTCTGTTCTCTACAACGATCCTTCTGCACCCCAGTCTCCAACCTCTGCTCACTTTAACAGTCCTGAAGTACATCGGTCTACAACTCTGCTCTCTGTAAGATCCTTGAGCAACTTTGTCTAAAAACTCTGCTCTTTGTAGGAGTTCTTCTGCACCCCAGTCTCCAACCTCTGCTCTTTGCAACGATCCTTCTGCACCTCAGTCTCGAAACTCTGCTCTCTGTAACAGTCCTTCTGCACCCCAGTCTCAAACCTCTGCTGTCTGCAACTATCGTTCTGCACACCAGTTTCTAACGTCTGCTCTATCCAATAGTCCTTCTGCATCCCAGTCTCCAAACTCTGCTCTCTGCAACGATCCCTCTTTACCCCAGTGTCCAACATCTGCTCTATGCAACAGTCCTTCTGCACCTCTATCTCCAACCTCTGCTCTCTGCAACAGTTCTTCTGAACCTCAGTCTGAAAACGCTGTTCTATGCAACGATCCTTCTGCACCTCAGTCTCAAAAATCTGCTCTCTGTAATAGTCCTCTTCCACCTCAGTCTCGAGACTCTGCTCTCCTTCTGTAAAACTTTCTCCAAGCTCTGCTCTATGTAGAAGTCCTTCTGCACCCCAGTCTCCAACCTCTGCTCTCTGCAACAGTCCTTCTGCACCCCAGTCTCCAACATCTGTTCTCTTTAACAGTCCTCTGCTCTCTACAACAATCGTTTGAACCCCAGTTTCAAACCTCTACTCTCTGTAACAGTCCTTCTGTTCCGCACTCTCCAAACTCTGCTCTCTGCAACTGTCCTTCTGCACCTCAGTCTCCAACCTCTGCTCTCTGCAAAAGTCCTTCTGCACCCCAGTCTCCAACGTCTGCTCTCTGCAACATTTCTCTTCTTCACCCCAGTCTCAAAACTGTGCTCTCTTTAACTGTCCTTCTGCACCCCACTCTCCAACCTCTGTTCTGTGTAACATTCTTTCTGAACTGCAGTCTCCAAACTCTTCTCTCTGTAACTGTCCTCTTGCACCCCAGACTCCAACCTCTGTTTCTGTATCAGTCCTTCTGCACTCAAGTCTCCAAACTCTGTTCTCTGTAATAGTTCTTATGAACCTCAGTCTTCAAATTCTTCTCTCTGCAGCCGTCATTCTGCACCCCAATCTACAACCTCTGCTCTCTGCAACAGTCCTTCTGCACCCCAGTCTCCAACCTATGTTGTCTGTAAGATCTTTCTAAACACCTGTCTCCAACCTATGCTCTCTGTAACAGTCCTTCTCTATCTCAGTCTCCAAACTCTGCTCTCTGCATTGGTCTTTCTGCACCTCAGTCTCCAAACTCTACTCTCTGTAACAGTCCTTCTGCACCTCAGTATCCAAACTCTTCTGTCTCTAAGATCCTTCTGCAACCCAATCCCCAAACTCTGCTCTCTGTAACAGTCCTACTGCACCCCTTTTCCAAATTCTGCTCTCTGTAACAGGCCTTTTGAACCCCAGTCTACAACCTCTGCTCTCTGGAACGATCCTTCTGCACCCAAGTCTCCAATCTCTTCTCTCGGCAACAGTCTTTCTGCACCCCAGTCTACAACATCAGCTGTCTGCAATAGTCCTTCTGCACCTCAGTCTGAATACTCTGCTCTCTGCAATGATCCTTCTGCACCCCAGTCTCCAAACTCTGTTCTATGTAACACTCCCTCTGCACGTCAGTCTCCAAACTCTGCTCTCTGTAAGATCCTTCTACTACCCAGTCTCCAAACTCTGCTACCTGTAACAGTTCTTATGCACCCCAGTCTCCAACGTTTTCTCACTTTAACAGGCCTTCTGTACCCAAATATCCAACCTCTGCTTTGTGCAATGGTCCTTCTGCACCCTAGTCTCCAAACTCTGTTCTCCACAACAGATCTTCTGTACTACAGTCTTAAACCTCTGTTCTCTATAAGGGTCCTTCTTCACCCCAGTCTCCAACCTCTCCTTTCTCTATCAGTCCTTCTGCACTACATTCTCCAAACTCTGCTCTGTCACAGTTCTTCTGCACCTCACTCTGCAAACTCTTCTCTCTGCAACAGTCCTTCTGCACCCCAGTCTTCAACCTTGCTCTCTGCAACACTCCTTCTGCACCCCAGTCTCAAAAATCTGCTCTCTGCAACAGTCTTTCTGTACTGCAGTCTCCAACCTCTGCTCTTTGTAACGGTCCTTCTGCACCCCAGTCTCCAAACTCTGCTTTCTGTATCAGTTTTTCTGAACCCGAGTCTCCAACCCCTGCGCTCTGTAACTTTCCTTCTACACCTCAGACTCCAACCTCTGCTCTTTTTAAGATCCTTTTGACCTATCATCTACTATAGATGATAGGTTAGAGAGCAGAATTCATCAGACACTAGAATGGCAATGTGTAAATCAATGGAAATGTAACTGATTAACCGATGTGATTCAGCAATCGGTATACGGGGTAATAATGAAAGTTCATAACCATTCTGAATCAAATTGTGAAACATGATATATTAAGAAAGATGTAATGTTTTGAAAGACCAACAATAAAAAAAATTTAAAAAAAAAGAAAAAAAACTGATTAACTTTCATCCTGTTGACAAAAAAAAAAAAGATCCCTTTGAAACCCAGTCTCCAAACTCTGCTTTCTGCAATTGTCCTGCTGCACCCCAATCTCCAACCTCTGTTCTCTACAACAGTTATTCTGCACCCCAGTCTCCAACCTCTACTCTCTTTAACGGTCCTTCTCCACCATAGTCTCCACTCTCTGCTTTCTGTATCAGTTCTTCTGCACCCCAATTTCCAACCTCTGCTCTCTTTAACGGTCCTTCTGCACCATAGTCTCCACACTCTGCTTTCTGTATCAGTTTTTCTGCACCCCAATTTCCAACCTCTGCTTTCTTTAACAGTGCTTCTGCACCTCAGTCTCCAACCTCTGCTCTCTTCAACAGTCCTCCTGCAACACAGTCTCTGACCTCTGATCTCTGCCACAGTCCTTCTACACCCAAGTCTCCAACCTCTACTCTCTGCAATGATCCTTCTGCACCCCAGTCTCCAAAGTATGCTCTCTGCATCAGTCCTTCTTCACCACAGTCTGCAACCTCTGGTATCTATAAGTTCCTTCTGCAAACCAGTTTCCAAACTCTACTCTCTGTGACATTCCTTCTGCACCCCAGTCTCCAAACTCTGCTATCTGCAACAGACCTTCTGCACCTCAGTCTCCAAATTTTGCTCTCTGCAACAGTCCTTCTTCACCCAAGTCTCCAACACCTGCTACCTGAACAGTCCTTCTTCATCCAAGTCTCCAACCTCTGCTCTGTGTAACAGTCCTTCTGCACACCAGTGTCCAACCTCTGCTCTCTGCAATGATCCTACTGCATCCAAGTCTCCAACATTTCCTCTCTGCAACAGTCCTTCTGCACCCAAGTCTCCAACATCTGCTCTCTGCAACAGTCCTTTCGCGCCTCAGTCTGGAAACTCTGCTGTCTGCAACGATCCTACTGAACCCCACTAGCCAACCTCTGCTCTTCTTAACTGTTTTGCTGCACCTCGGTCTACAATATCTGCACCCCAGTCTCCAACCTCTGCTCTGTGCAACAGTTCGTCTGCACCCCAGTCTCCAAACTCTGCTCTCTGAAAGATTATTCTGCACCCCAGTCTCCAAACTCTGATCTCTGTCACAGCCCTTCTTCACCCCAGTCTTCAACCTCTGCTCTCTGTAACAGTCTTTCTGTACCGCAGTCTCTAACTTCTGCTCTATGTAAGATCCTTTTGAACCCCAGTATCCAAACTCTGCTCCCTGTAACATTCCTTCTCCACCCAAGTCTCTAAGCTCTGCTCTCTGCAACGGTCCTTCTGCACCACAGTTTCCAACCTCTTCTTTCTGTATCAGTCCTTCTGCACCACAGACTCCAAATTCTGCTCTCTGTAACAGTCCTTCTGCACCTCAGTCTCCAAACTCTGCTCTCTGCAACAGTTCTTCTGTACCCTAGTCTCCAACCTCTGCTCTCTGTAATAGTCCTTCTATACTGCAGTCTCCAACCTCTGCTCTCTATAAGATTCATTGTGGACCCAAGTCTCCAAGCTCTGCTTTCTGTATAAGTCCTTCTGCACCCCAGTCTCCAACCTCTAATGTCTGTAACAGTCCTTCTGCATCTCAGTCTCAAACATCTGCTCTCTGTAACAGTCCTTCGGCACCCCAGTTTCTAAACTCTGCTCTCTGCAAAAGTCCTTCTACACCCCAGTCTTCAACCTCTGCTCTGTGTAACAGTCCTTCTGCATCCCACTCTCCAAAATATGCTCTCTGCAACCGTCCTTCTGCACTCAAGTCTCCAAACTCTACTCTCTGCAACGGTCCTTCTGCACCCCAGTCTCCAACCTCTGCTCTCTGCAACAGTTCTTCTACACCCCATTCACCATCCTCTATTCTCTGAAACAGTCCTTCTACACCCCAGTCTCCAACATCTGATCTCTGCAACAGTTCTTCTCCACCCCAGTCTCCAACCTCTGCTCTTTGTAAAAGTCCTTCTGTACTGCAGTTTCCAAACACTTCTCTCAGTAACGGTAATTCTGCACCTCTGTCTCAAACCTCTGCTTTCTGTATCAGTCCTTCTGCACTCAAGTCTCCAACCTCTGCTCTCTGTAGCAGTCTTTCTGCACCTCAGTCTCCAAATTCTGCTCTCTGCAACAGTTTTTCTGAATCCCAATCTCCAACCTCTGCTCTCTGCAACAGTATTTCTACACCATATCTCCAACATCTGCTCTCTGCAACAGTCCTTCTGCACCTCAGTCTCCAAACTCTTCTCTTTGCAAAAGTCTTTCTGCACCTCAGTCTTCTACATCTACTCTCTGTAACAGTCCTTCTGCACTTCAGTCTCCAAACTCTGCTCTGTGTAAGATCCTTCTGAAAACCAGTCTCCAAACTCTGCTCTCTGTAATAGGCTTTCTGCACCCAACTCTCCAACCTCTGCTCTCTGTAACAGTTCTTCGGAACCCCATTGTTCACACTCTGCTCTCTGCAACGATCCTTCTGCACCCAAGTCTCCAAACTGTGCTCTCTGCAACAGTCCTTCTGCACACCAGTTTCCAAACTCTTCTCTCTGCAAGATCCTTCTGCACCCCAGTTTCCTAACTCTTCTCTCTGTAACACACCTTCTACACCCCAGTTTCAAACCTTTGCTTTCTGTATCAGTCCTTCTGCAATCAAGTCTCCAACCTCTGCTCTCTGTAACAGTCCTTTTGCACGTCAGTCTCCAAATTCTGCTCTCTGCAACAGTCCTTCTGCACCCCATCTCCAACCTCTGCTCTCTGCAACAGTCCTTCTACACCCCAGTCTCCAACATCTGCTCTCTGCAACAGTCCTTCTGCACCTCACTCTCCAAACTCTGCTCTCTGCAACGGACTCTCTGCACCCCAGTTTCTAAACTCTTCTCTCTGTAAGATCCTTCTTCACCTCAGTTTCCAAACTCTTCTCTCTGTAACATTCCTTCTGCACCCCAGTCTCCAAAATCTGCTCTCTGCAATGGTCCCTCTGCACCCCAGTCTCCAACCTATGTTCTCTACAACAGTTCTTGTGTACAACAGCCTTCAACCTATATTCTCTGTAGGTATCCTTCTTCACCCCAGGCTCCAACCTCTGCTCTCTGCAACACTCCTTTGGCACCCCAATCTCCAACCGATGCTCTTTGCAACAGTCATTCTACACCCAAGTTTCCAAGCTCTGCACTCCGCAACAGTCCTTCTGCAACTCAGTCTCCAACCTCTGCTCTCTGCAATGGTCTTTCTACACCTCAGTCTTCAACATCTACTCTCTGTAACAGTCCTTCTGCACCTCAGTCTCCAAACTCTGCTCTCTGTATGATCCTTCTGAAAAGAAGTCTCCAAACTCTGCTTTCTGTAACAGTCCTTCTGCACCCCAGGCTTTAAACTCTGCTCTCTTTATCAGGCCTTCTGCACACCAGTCTCAATCCTCTGCTCTCTGTAACAGGCCTTCTGCACCCAAGTTTCTGAACTCCGCTCTCTTTAACAGTCCTTCTGCACCCCAATCTCTAACCTCTGCTCTCTGCAACAGTCCTTCTGTACTACAGTCTCCAAACTCTGCTCTCTGTAACGAGTCTTCTGCAACCCAGTCTCAATCTCTGCTATCTGTATCAGTAATTCTGCACCCCAGTCTCCAAAATTTGCTCTCTGTTACATTCTTTCTGCACCTCAGTCACCAACCTCTGCTCTCTGCCACAGTCTTTCTAAAACCCAGTTTCCAACCTCTGCTCTCTGAAACATTCCTTCTGCACCTCAGTTCCCAAATTCTGTTCTCTGTAAAAATCCTTCTGCACCTCAGTTCCCAAACTCTGACCTCTGCAATGGTCCTACTGCACCCCAGTCTCTAGCCTCTGCTCTCTGCAACGATCCTTCTGCACCCCAGTCTCCAACATCTGCTCTCTGCAACAGTAGTTCTGTACATCAGTATGAAAACTCTGATCTCTGCAAAAATCCTTGTGCACCCCAGTCTCTAAACTCTGCTTTCTGTAACAGTCCTTCTACACCCCAGTTTCCAAACTCTGCTCTCTGTACCAGTCCTTCTGCACCCCAGTCTCCAAACTCTGCTCTCTGCCACAGTCCTCTGCACCCCAGTCTAAAAACACTGCACTCTGCAACAGTCATTCTGCACCCCAGTCTCAAACCTCTGCTCTCCTTAACAGTCCTTCTGCACATCCGTCTCCAACCTCTGCTCTTTGTAATAGGCCTTCTGCACCCCAGTCTTCAACCTCTGCTCTCTGCAACAGTCCTTTTGCAACCCAGTATTCAAACTCTTCTCTTTGTAACAGTCCTTCTACACCACAGTGTCCAAACTCTGCTTTCTGTATCAGGCCTTCTGCACCCCAGTCTCCAACCTCTGCTCTCTGAAATATCCTTCTGACCCCATTTTCAAAACTCTGCTCTCTGTAATATTCCTTCTCCACGCCAGTCTCAAACCTCTGCTTACTGCAACGGTCCTGCTGCACCCCAGTCTCCAACCTCTGTACTCTGCAACACTCCTTATGCTCCCCAGTCTCCAAACTCTGCTCTCTGTAACAGTCCTTCTGTACAGCAGTCTCCAAACTTTGCTCTCTGTAAAGGTCCTTTTGCACGCCAGTCTCCAACCTCTGCTTTCTTTGTCCTTCCATCTGAACCTCAGTCTCCAACCTCTGCTCTCTGCATAACTACTTCTGCAACCCATTCTCCAACTTCTGATCTCTGCAACAGTCCTTTTGAAAAACAGTATCCAACATCTGCTCTCTGAAAAAGTCCTTTAGTACCCTAGTCTCCAACCTCTGCTCTCTGCAACAGTCTTTCTGTACTGCAGTCTCCAACTTCTGCTCTCTGCAACGAACGTTGTGCACCCCAGTCTCTAACAACTGCTCTCTGCAAAAGGCCTTCTGCACCTCAGTCTGAAAATTTTGGTTTCTGCAACAATCCTTCTGCACCCCAGACTTCAACATCTGCTCTCTGTAACAGTCCTTATGCACCTCAGTCTCCAAACACTGCTCTATGTAAGATCCTTGTGCAACACAGTCTCCAAAATTTGCTCCCTGTAACAGTTCTTCGACACCTCAGTCTCCAACCTCTGCTCTTCGTAATAATCGATCTACACCTCAGTCTGAAACCTCTTCTCTCTACACGATTCATCTGAAGCCCAGTCTCCAGCCACTGCTCTCTGTAACAGTCTTCCTGCACCTCAGTCTCCAAACTCTGCTCTCTGTAAGATCCTTCTGCCACCCAGTCTCCTAACTTTGCTTTCTATAACAGTCCTTCTGAACCCAAGTCTTCAACCTCTGCTCTATTTAACAGGCCTTCTGCACCCCAGTCTCCCAACTCTGCTCTCTGTAACAGGCCTTCTGCACCCCAGTTTCCAAACTCTTCTCTCTGCAACAATCATTCTACACCTCAGTCTGTAACATCTGTTCTCTGTAAGATCCTTCTGCAACCCAGTCTCCAAACTCTGCCCTCTCTAACAGTTCTTCTGCACCCCTTCTCCCAACTCTTCTTTCTGTAACAGTCTTCTGCACCCCAGTCTCCAAAGTCTGTTCTCTATAACAAGACTTCTGCACCCCAGTCTCCAACCACTGCTCTCTGCAACAGTCCTTCTGCGCCCCAGTCGCCAACCTGTGGTCTCTGCAACAGTGATTCTGCACCTCAGTCTTAAAACACTGTTCTCTGCTACGATCCTTTTGCACCTCATTCTCCAACCTCTCCTCTCTGAATCGATCCTTCTGCACCCCAATCTTCAATGTCTCCTCTCTTCAACAGTCCTTCTGCACCTCAGTTTCCAAATTCTGCTCTTGGCAACAGTCCTTCTTCAGCCAAGTTTCCAGCCTCTGCTCTCTGAGACAGTCCTTCTACACCCCAGTCTTCAACCTCTGCTCTGTGTAACAGTCCTTTTGCACCCCAGACTCCAACCTCTGCTCTCTGTAACAATCCTTCTTCACCCCAGTCTCCAACCTCTTCTCTCTGTAACAGTCCTTCTGAACCGTATTCTCAAACCTCTGCTCTCTGTTAGAGTCTTTCTATACCGCAGTCTCCAACCTCTGCTCTCTATAACGGTCCCTCTGTACCCCAATTTCCAACCTCTGCTTTCTGTAACAGTCCTTCTGCACCTCAGTCACCAAACTCTGCTCTCTGTAACAGTCCTGCTGCAACTCAGCCTCAAAACTCTGCTCTCTATAACAGTCCTTCCGCAACCCAGTCTCCAACCTCTGCTCTCTGTAGCAGGCCTTATGCACCTTAGTCTCCAACTCTGCTCTTTGAAACAGTCCTTCTGTACGCCAGTCTGCAACCTCTGCTCTATCTAACGGTCCTTCTGCACCTCAGTCTCAAACTTCTGCTTTCTGTATAAGTCTTTCTTAACCACGGATTCCAACCTCTGCTTTTTGTAACAGTCCTTCTGCACCGTTGTCTCCAACCTCTAAACTCTGCAACCTTACTTCTGAAACCCATTCTCTAACATCTGCTCTCTGTAACAGTCCTTCTGCACCCCATTCTCTAACCTCTGCTCTCTGCAACAGTCCTTCTGTAGTACAGTCTCCAACCTCTGCTCTCTGTAACGGTTCTTCTGCACCCCAGTCTCAACCTCTGCTTTCTGTATCAGTAATTTTGCACCCCAGTCTCCAAACTTTGCTCTCTGTTACATTCTTTCTGCACCTCAGTCTCCAACCTCTGCTCTCTGCAACAGTTCTTCTGCACCCCATTTTCCAAACTCTGCTCTCAGCAACAGTTCTTCTGAACCACAGTCTCCAACATGTGCACTCTGAAACAGTTCTTCTATAAACCATTCTCTAACCTCTGCTCTCTGTAACAGTTTTCCTGTATGGCAGTCTCCGAACTCTGCTCTCTGTAATGGTCCTTCTGCACCCCAGTCTCCAAACTCTGTTCTCTGTAACAGTCCTTCTGAACCCCAATCTCAAACCTCTGCTCTCTGCAAAGATCCTTCTACACCCCAGTCTCCAACCTATGTAATCTCCAACAGTCCTTCTGCACCTCAATCTGAAAACTCGGTTCTCTGCAATTTTCATTCTCCACCTCAGTCTCCAAACTCTGCTCTCTGTTACAGTCTTGTTCCACCTCAGTCTCCAACCTCTGTTCTCAGTAAGATCCTGCTGCAACCCTGTCTCCAGACACTGCTCTCTGTAACAGTCCTTCTGTACCTCAGTCTCCAACCTCTGCTCTCTGCCACAGTCTTTCTAAACCCCAGTTCGCAACCTCTGCTCTCTGAAACATTCCTTCTGCACCCCAGTTTCCAAATTCTGTTCTCTGTAAAAATCCTTCTGCACCTCAGTTCCCAAACTCTGACCTCTGCAATGGTCCTACTGCACCCCAGTCTCCAACATCTGCTCTCTGCAACAGTAGTTCTGTACATCAATCTGAAAACTCTGATCTCTGCAAAAATCCTTGTGCACCACAGTCTCTAAACTCTGCTTTCTGTAACAGTCCTTCTACAACTCAGTCTCTAACCTCTGCTCTCTGTAACAGTCCTTCTGAACCCCAGTCTCTAAACTCTGCTTTCTGAAACAGTCCTTCTACACCCAAGTTTCCAAACTCTGCTCTCTGTAACAGTCCTTCTCCACCCCAGTCTCCAACCTCTGCTCTCTGCAACGGTCCTTCTGCACGAAACACTCCAACCTCTTGTCTCGGCAACAGTCCTTCTGCACCCCAGTATCCAAACTCTGCTCTGGGTATCATTTCTTGTGCACCCCAGTCTCCAACCTCTGCTTTATGTAAGATCTTTCTGCAACAAAGTCTCGAACTCTGCTCTCTGTAACAGTCCTTATATGCCCCAGTCTCAAACCTCTGCTCTGTGCAACAGTTCGTCTGCAAAGCAGTCCCAACCTCTGCACTCTGAAAGATCCTTCTGCACCCCAGTCAACAAACTCTGATCTCCGTAACAGTTTTTCTTCACCCCAGTCTCCAACCTCTGCTCTCTGTAACAAGGCGTCTGCACTTCAGTCTCCAACATCTGCTCTCTGCAACGGTCCTTCTGCACCCCATTCTCCAATCTCTGTTGTCTGCAAGAGTCCTTCAGCATGTCAGTCTCCAACCTCTGCTCCCTGCAAAAATCCTTCTGCACCCCAGTCTCCAACAATTGCTCTCGGTAACATTTATTCTGCACCTCAGTCTCCAACCTCTGCTCTATGTAAGATCATTCTGCCACCCAGTCTCCAAACTCTGCTCTCTGTAACAGTCCGTCTGCACCCCAGTCTCCAACCTCTTCTCTGTGCAACAGTTCGTCTGCACCCCACTCTCCAACCTCTGTTCACTGTAAGATCCTTCTGAACCCCAATCTCCAAACTCTGATCTCTGTTAAAGTCCTTCTTCACCCCAGTCTCCAACATCTGCTCCCTGCAACAATCCTTCTGCACCCCAGTCTCCAAATTCTGCTCTCTGCAACAGTTCTTCTGCACCCCAGTCTTTAACATCTACTCTCTGAAACAGTTCTTCTGCATCCCATTCTCCAACCTCTGCTTTCTGTTTCAGTCCTTCTGCACCCCAGTCCAAACTCTGCTCTCTGTAACAGTCCTTCTTTATCTCAGTCTACAACATCTGCTCTCTATTACAGTCCTTCTGCACCCCAGTCTCCAAACTCTGCTCTATGCAACAGTCCTTCTTCACTCCAGTCTTCAACATCTGCTCTGGGTAACAGTCCTTCTGCATCCCAGTCTTCAAAATCTGCTCTCTGCAACCGTCCCTTTGCACCCAAGTCTCCTCTGCTCTCTGCAATAATTCTACTGCACCCCAGTCGCCAATCTCTGCTCTCTGTAACAATCCTTCTGCACCGCAGTCTCCAAACTCTGTTCTACGTAATATTCTTCTTCAACCCAGTCTCCAAACTCTGCTCTCTGTAACAGCCCTTCTGTACCCAGTCTCCAACCTCTGCTCTCTGTAACAGGCCTTCAGCACCCCAGTCTCCAAACTCTGCTCTCTGTATCAGTCCTTCTGCATCTCAGTCTCCAAAGTCTGCTCTCTGTAACAGTCTTTCTGTATCTCAGTCTCCTACCTCTGCTCTCTGCAACAGTTCTTCTGAACATCAGTCTCCAATATCTGCACTCTGAAACAGTTCTTCTCCACTCCAGTCTCCAACCTCTGCTCTCTGTAACAGTCCTTTTGTATTGCAGTCTCCAAACTCTGCTCTCTGTAATAGTCCTTCTGCACCTCAGTCTCCAACCTATGTTTTCTGTATCAGTCCTTCGGTACCACAGTCTCCATCCTCTGCTATCTGCAACAGTCCTTCTGCACCTCCGTCTCCAAATTCTACTCTCTGTAAAAGTCCTTCTGCACCCAAGTCTCAAACACCTGCTCCCTGCAACAGTCTTTCTTAACCCCAGTTTCCAAGCTCTGCTACCTGCAACAGTCCTTCTGCACCCCAGTCTCCAAACTCTTCTCTCTGTAACAGTCCTTCTGCACCTCAGTCTGGAAACTCTGCTTTCTGCAATGATCCTTCTGCACCCCAGACTCCAAACAATGCGCTCTGTAACAGTCCTACTGCACCTCAGTCTCCTAACTCTGCTCTACATAAGACCCTTCTGCCACCCAATCTCCAAAGTCTGCTCTCTGTAACAGCCCTTCTGCACCCCAGTCTCCAAAGTCTGTTCTCTATAACAATCCTTCTGCACCCCAGTCTCCATCCTCTTCTCTCTGTGACAGTCCTTCTGAATCTCAGTCTCCTACATCTACTCTCTGCAACAGTCCTCCAGCACCCCAGTCTCCAAATTCTTGTCCCTGCAACAGTCCTTCTACACCCCAGTCTCCAACCTCTGCTATCTGCAAGAGTCCTTCTGCACTCCAGTCTCCAAACTCTGCTCTCTGTAACAATCCTTCTGTGCCTCAGTCTCCAACCTCTACACTCTGCAAAAGTCCTTCTGCAACTCAGTCTCCAACATCTGCTCTCTGTAAGATCCTTCTTCAACCCAGTGTCCAAACTCTGCCCTCTGTAACAGTCCTTCTGCACCCCTTCTCCCAACTCTCCTCTGCGTAACAAGCCTTCTGCACCCCAGTCTCCAACCTCTGCTCTCTGTAACAGTCCTTCTGTACTGCAGTCTCCAAACTCTGCTCTCTGTAACGGTCCTTAAGCATCTGAGTCTTCAAACTCTGCGTTATGTATGAGTCATTCTTCACACAAGTCTCCAAACTCTTCTCTCTGTAACAGTCCCTCTGAACCTCAGACTCCAACCTCTCTTCTCTGCAACAGTCCTACTGCGCCCCAATCTCCAAACTCTGGTCTCTGCAACAGTCCTTCTGCACCTCAGTGTCCTAAGTCTGCTCTCTGTAAGATCCTTCTGCATCCCAGTCTTCAAACTCTGCTTTCTGCAATGGTCCTTCTGCACCCCAGTCTCCATACTCTGATATCTACAACAGTTATTCTGCACCCCAGTCTCCAAACTCTGCTCTCTGTAACAGTCTTTCTGTACCTCAGTCTCCAGTCACTGCTCTCTGCAACAGTCATTCTACACATCAGTCTCCATAATCTGCTCGCCCCAACGATCTTTCTGAACCTAAGTCTCCAACCTCTTTTCTCTATATCAATTCTTCTGCACCCCAATCTCCAACCCTGCACTCGGAAATAGTCCTTCTGTACCACAGTCTCGAACCTCTGTTCTCCAAAAGGATCCTTATGCACCCCAGTATCCAACCTCTGCTATCTGTATCAGTCATTTTGCACCACAGTCTGCAAACTCTGCCCTCTATAACAATCCTTCTGCAACTCAGTCTGCAAACTCTGCTCTCTGTAACAGTCCTTCTGCACCACAGTCACCATGCTCTGCTCTCTGAAACAGTCCTTTTGCAACCCAGTCTCTAACATTTGCCAGCTGCAACAGTCCTTCTCCACCCCAGTCGCCAACCGCTGCTCTCTGTAACAGTACTTCTGTACTGCATTCTCCAACCTCTGCTCTCTGTAAGGGTACTTCTTCACCCAAGTCTCTAACCTCTGCTCTTTGTAACATTCCTTCTGCACCACAGTCTCCAACCTCTGCTCTCTGCAACAGTCTTTCTGCACCTGAGTCTCCAACCTGTAATCTCTGTAACAGTGCTTCTGCACCTCAGTCTCCAACCTCTATTCTCTGTAAGATCCTTCTGCAACCCAGTCTTCAAACTCTGCTCTCTGTAACAGTTCTTCTGCACCTCAGTCTCCAAACTCTGCTCTCTGTAAAAGGCCTTCTGAACTCAGTCTCCAAACTCTGCTGTCTGCAATGATCCATCTGCACCCTAACCTCCAACCTCTGCTCGCTGCAACAGTCCATGTGCACCCCAATCTCCAACATCTGCTCTCTGCTACAGTTTTTCTGTACCTCAGTCTGAAAACTCTACTCTCTGCAATAATCTTTCTCTACCCGAGTCTCAAACCTATGCTCTCTGTAACAGTCCTTCTGTACCTCACTCTCCAACTTCTGCTCTGTATCAGTCCTGCACCCCTGTCTCCCACATCTGCTCTCTGTACCTGTCCTTCTTCACCTCAGTCTCCAACCTCTTCTCTCTGTAACAGTCCTTCTGAAACCCAGTATTCAAACTCTTCTCTCTGTAACAGTCGTTCTACACTGCAGTGTCCAAACTCTGCTTTCTCTATCAGGCCTTCTGCACCCCAGTCTCCAACCTCTGATTTCTGTATCAGTCCTTCTGCACCCCAGTCTCCAAACTCTTGTCTCTGCAACGATCCTTCTGCACCACAGTCTTCAACCTCTGTTCTCTTCAACACTTCTTCTGCACCCCAGTCTCCAAACTCTGCTCTCTTAACAGTCCTTCTACACCTCAGTCTGCAAACTCTGCTCTCTACAATAGTCCTATTGCACCCCAGTCTCCAAACACTGCTCTCTGCAACAGTCCTTCTGCACCCCAGTCTCCTACATCTGCTCTCTACAACATTCTTTCTTCACCCAGTCTCCAACCTCTGCTCTTTTCATCAGTCCTTCTGCACCCCAGTCTCCAAACAGTGCTCACTGCAACAGTCCTTCTGCACCCTAGTCTCCAACCTCTGCTTTCTGTGTAAGTCCTTCTGCACCCCAGTCTCCAACCTCTGCTATCTGCAACAGTCCTTCTGCACCCCAATCTCAAACCTCTACTCTCTGCAACTGTCCATCTGCACTCAAGTCTCTAACCTCTGCTCTCTGTAACAATCCTTCTACACCCAAGTCTCCAACCTCTGCACTCATCAACAGTCCTTCTGCACCTCAGTCTCCAACCTCTGCTCTCTGCAAAGGTCTTTCTGCACCACAGTCTTCAACATCTACTCTCTGTAACAGTCCTCCTGCACCTCAGTCTCCAAACTATGCTCTCTGAAATATCCTTCTGTAAACCAGTCTCCAATCTCTGCTTTCTGAAACTTTGCTCTCTGCAACCATCCTTCTGGACTCCAGTCTCCAAACTCTGCCCTCTGAAACAGTCTTTCAGAACCTCAGTCAACAACCTCTGCTCTCTGTAAGATCCTTCTGCCACCCAGTCTCCAAGCTCTGCTCTCTGTAACAGGCCTCCTGCACCTCAGTCTCCAACCCCTTCTCTCTGCAACGATCCTTCTGCACCACAGTCTCCAACCTCTGCTTTCTGCAACAGTCCTATTGCACCACAGTCTCCAACCTCTGCTCTCTGTAATATCCTTCTGCACACCTGCCTCCAAACTCTGCTCTCTTTAACAGTCCTTCTATTCCGCAGTCTCCAACCTCTATTCTCTGTAACGGTCCTTCTGCACCCCAGTCTCCAAACTCTGCTTTCTGTATCTATCGTTCTGCACCCCAGGCTTCTACCTCTGCTCTCTGTAACAGTCCTTCTGCACCCCAGTCTCCAAACTCTGCTCTCTGTCACAGTCCTTCTGCATCTCACTCTGCAACCTCTGCTCTCTGCAACAGTCCATCTGCACCCCAGTCTCCAAAATCTGCTCTCTACAACAGTATTTTTCCACCCCAGTCTCCAAACTCTGCTCTCTGTAACAGTCCTTCTGCACTTAAGTCTCCAAACTCTGCTCTCTGCATCAGTCCTTCAGCACCCCAATATCCAATCTCTACTTTCTACAACAGTCCTTCTCCACCCCAGTCTCCAACCTCTGCTCTCTGAAACAGTTATTCTGCATCCCAGTCTCAAACCTCTGCTCTCTGAAACTGTCCATCTGCACTCATGTCTCTAACCTCTGCTCTCTATAACAATCCTTCTACACCCAAGTCTCCAACCTCTGCACTCATCAACAGTCCTTCTGCACCTCAGTCTCCAACCTCTGCTTTCTGCAAAGGTCTTTCTGCACCACCGTCTTCAACATCTACTCTCTGTAACAGTCCTTCTGCACCTCAGTCTCCAACCTCTGCTCTCTGTAATATCCTTCTGTAAACCAGTCTCCAATTTCTGCTTTCTTTAACAGTACTTCTGATCCCAGTCTTCACACTCTGCTCTCTGTAACAGTCCTTCTGAACCCAAATCTCCAACCTCTGCTATCTGAAACAGTCCTTTGGCACCCCCAGTGTCCACCATCTGCTCTCTGTAACGATGCTTTTGCACCCAAGTCTCCAACCTCTGTTCTCTTCAACAGTCCTTCTAAACATCATTCTGAAAACTCTGCTCTCTGCAACGATCTTTCTGGACACCGGTCTCCAACCTCTGCTCTCTGAAACAGTCCTTCGGAACCTCAGTCAAAAACCTCTGCTCTCTGTAAGATCCTTCTGCCACCCAGTCTTCAAACTCTGCTCTATGTTACAGGCCTTCTGCACCCCAGTCTCCAAGCTCTGCTCTCTGTAACAGGCCTACTGCACCTCAGTCTCCAACCTCTTCTCTCTGCAACAGTCCTTCTGCACCTCAGTCTCCAAACTTTGCTCTCTGTAAAATTTTTCTGCACCCCAGTCTCTAACGTCTGCTCTCTGCAAAAATTCTTCAGCACCCCAGTCTCCAAAATCTACTCTCTGCAATGGTCCCTCTGAACCCCAGGCTCAAACCTTGTTCTCTACATCAGATCTTCTGTACCACAGTCTTCAACCTCTGTTCTCTGTAAGGTTCCTTCTGCACCCTATTCTCCAACCTCTGCTTTCTGTATCAGTCCTTCTGCACAACAGTCTCCAATCTCTGTTCTCTGTAACAGTCCTGCTGCACCTCACTCTGCAACCTCTGCTCTCTGCAACAGTCCGTCTGCACCCCAGTCTCCAAAATCTGCTCTCCACAACAGTCTTTTTCCACCCCAGTCTCCAACATCTGCTCTCAGTAACCGTTCTTCTGTACTTCAGTCTCAAACCTCTTCTCTCTGTAACGGTTTTTCTGAACCCCAGTCTCCAAAATCTGCTTTTTTTATCAGTCTTTCTGCACCCCGGTCTCTAAACTCTGCTCTCTTTAACAGTTTTTCTGCACCTCAGACTCCAACCTCTGCTTTCTGCAACAGTCCTACTGCGCCCCAATCTCCAACCTCTGCTCTCTGCAACAGTCCTTCTGCACCTCAGTGTTCAAATTCTGCTCTCTCTATGATTCTTCTGAAACCCAGTCTCCAACCTCTGCTATCTGCAATGGTCCATCTGCACCCCACTCTCTAAACTCTGTTCTCTACAACAGTTATTCTGCACCCCAGTCTCTAACCTCTGATCTCTGTAACAGTCCTCCTGTACCACAGAATCCAACCTCTGTTCTCTGTAAGGGTCCTTCTGCACCCCAGTCTCTAAAATCTGCTCTCTGCAAGAGACCTTCTGCACCCCAGTCTCGAACCTCTGTTCTCTGCAACATTTCTTATCCACCCCAGTCTCAAACCTGTGCTCTTTGTAACTGTCCTTCTGCACACCACTCTCCAACCTCTGCTCTGTGTAACAGTCCTTTACCACCCCAGTCTCCAACCATTTATCTCTGTAACTGTTTTTCTGCACCTCACTCTGCAACCTCTTCTCTCTGCAACAGCCCTTCTGCACCCCAGTCTTCAACCTTGCTCTCTGCAACACTCCTACTGCAACCCAGTATCCAAAATCTTCTCTCTGCAACAGACCTTCTATACTGCAGTCTCTGTAATGGTCCTTCTGCACCCCAGTCTCCAAACTCTGCTTTCTGTATCAGTTTTTCTGAACCCCAGTCTCCAAACTTTTCTCTCTGTAACATTCTTCTTCACCTCAGACTCCAACCTCTGCTCTCTGTAAGATCCTTTGAAACCCAGTCTCCAAACTCTGCTTTCTGCAATGGCCCTTCTGCTCCCCAGTCTCCAACCTCTGTTCTCTACAACAGTTATTCTGCACCCCAGTCTTCAACCTCTACTCTCTGTAACGGTACTTCTGCACCGCAGTCTCCAACCTCTACTTTCTGTATCAGTCCTTCTTCACTCAAGTCTCTAACCTCTGCTCTCTAACAGTCCATCTGCACCTCAGTCTCCAAATTCTTCTCTCTGCAAAAGTCTTTCTCCACCCCAGTCTCCAAGATCTGCTCTCTGCAACAGTCTCTGCACCCCAATCTCGAACCTCTTCTCCTTGCAACAGTTCTTCTGCACCCCATTTTCCATCCTGTGCTCTCTGTAACTGTCCTTTGCACCCCACTCTCCAACGTCTGCTCTGTGTAACAGTCCTTCTGTACTGCAGTCTCCAACCTCTGCTCTCTGTAACTGTCCTCTTGCACCCGAGACTCTAACCTCTGCTTTCAGTATCAGTTCTTCTGCACCTTAGTCTCCAACCTCTGTTCTCTGTAACTTTCCTTCTGCACCCCAGGCAAAATTTTTCTACACACCAGTCTCCAACATCTGCTCTCTGCAACAATCCTTCTGCATCCCAGTCTCCAATTCCTGCTCTCTGCAACAGTCCTTCTACACCCCAGCCTCAGACCTCTGCTCTCTGCTACAGTCCTTCTGCACCCCAGTCTCCAGAATCTGCTCTCTGTAAGATCATTTTGAATCCCTTTCTCCAACCCTTCCTCTCTGTTACAGTCCTTCTGCACCCCAGTATCCAACCTCTGCTCTTTCTAAAAGTCC
This sequence comes from Ictidomys tridecemlineatus, assembly GCF_052094955.1. NCBI lineage: Eukaryota > Metazoa > Chordata > Mammalia > Rodentia > Sciuridae > Ictidomys > Ictidomys tridecemlineatus. The sequence continues at coordinate 111,968 of NW_027526092.1, forward strand.
TTCTGCACCTCAATCTCCAACCTTTTCTCTTTGTAATGGTCCTTCTGTACCCGAGTCTCCAAACTCTGCTCTCTGTATCAATCCTTATGCACCTCAGTCTCCAACGTCTGCTCTCTGTAATAGTCCTTCTGCACCCTAGTCTCCAACATCTGCTTTCTACAACAGTCCTTCTGCACCAAAGTCTCCAAACTCTGCTCTCTCTAACAGTCCTTCTGTACCGCAGTCTCCAACCTCTTTTCTCTATAACGGTCCTTCTGCACCCCAATTGCGAACCTCTGCTTTCTGTAACAGTCCTTCTGCACCTCAGATTCCAAACTCTGCTCTCTGTAACAGTCCTTCTAAGCCTCAGTCTGAAACCTCTGCTGTCTGCAACAATCCTTCTGCACCCCAGTCTTCAAACTGTACTATCTGTAACAATCCACTTGCACCCAAGTCTCCAACCTCTGCTCTCTGTAACAGGTCTTCTACACCCCAGACTTCAGACTCTGCTCTCTGTAACAGGCCTTCTGCTCCCCAGTCTCCAACCTCTTCTCTCTGCAACGATACTTCTGCACTCAGTCTTCAACCTCTGCTCTCTGCAACAGTCCTTCTAAACCGCAGTCTCCAACCTCTGCTCTTTGCAATTATCCTTCTGCATCCCAGTTTCCAACAACTGCTCTCTGCAACAGTCCTTCTGCACCGCAGTCTACAACCTCTGCTCTCTGCTACAATACTTCTGCACCCCAGTCTCCAACCTCTGCTCGCTGCAACATTTCTTCTGCACCCAAGTCTCAAACCTGTGCTCTCTGTAACTGTCCTGCTGCAACCCAGTCTCCAACCTCTGCTCTCTGTAGCGATCCTTCTGCACCTCATTCTCCAAACTCTGATCTCTACAACGATCCTTCTGCACCCCAGTCTCCATTCTCTGCTCTCTGTAAGAATCCTTTTGCACCCCAGTCTCCAACCTCTCCTCTCTGTAAAAGTCATTCTGCACCTCAGTCTCCAAGTACTGCAATCTGTAACAGTCCTTCTGCACACTAGTCTCAAACCTCTGCACTCAGAAATGATCTTTCTGCACCTAAGTCTCCAACCTCTGCTCTCTTTAATATTCCTTCTGCACCCAAGTCTCCAACATCTGCTCTCTGCAACGATCCTTCTTATCCCCAGGCTCCAACATCTGCTCTCTGCAACAGTCCTGCTACATCCCAGTTTTCAAAATCTGCTCTCTGTAACAGTCCTTCTGCACCTCAGTCTCCAAACTCTGCTCCCTGTAACGGTCCTTCTGAACCCCAGTCTCCAAGCTCTGCTTTGTGTATCAGTTCTTCTGCCCCCCAGTTTCCAACCTCTGCTCTCTGTATCATTCCTTTTGCACCTCAGTCTCCAACCTCTGTTCTCTGCAGCAGTCTTTTTACACCCCAGGAACCAAACTCTGCTATGTGTAATGATCCTTCTGCACCATAGTTTTCAACCTCTGCTCTCTGCAACGATCCTTCTGCACCCCAGTATCCAACCTCTGCTCTCTGTATCAGTCCTTCTGCACCACAGTCTCTGCATCAGTCCTTATGCACCCAAGTCTCCAAACTCTGCTCTCTGCAACATTTCTTCTGCACCCCTATCTCCAACCTGACCTCTTTGTAACTGTCCTTCTGCAACTCAGTCTCCAACCTCTGCTCTATGTAACAGTCCTTCTGCACCCCAGTCTCAAACATCTGCCTCTGCAATGATCCTTCTCCTACCCAGTCTTCAAACTGTGCTCACTGTAAAAGTCCTTTTGTATCGCAGTCTCCAACCTCTTCTCTTTGTAACGGTCTATCTGCACCCCAATTGCCAACCTCTGCTTTCTATAAAAGTCCTTTTGCAGCTCAGACTCCAACCTCTCCTCTCTGTAACAGTTCTTCTAAGCCTCAATCTGAAACTACTGCTCTCTACATCGGTCCTTCTACACCCCAGTCTCCAAACTGTGCTATCTCTAACAATCCTTCTGCACCCAAGTCTTCAACATTTGCTCTCTGTAACAGGTCTTCTGCAACCCAGTCTCCAAACTCTACTCTCTGTAACAGTCCTTCTGCACCTCAGTCTCCAACCTCATCACTCTGCAACGGACCTTCTGCTCCCTAGTCTCCAACATCTGCTCTCTGCAAGGATCATTCTGTATCCAAGTCTCCAACCTCTGCTCTCTGCTACAGTCTTTCTGCATCCCAGTCTCCAACCTCTGCTCTCTGCAACATTTCTTTTGCACCCCAGTCTCCAACCTATGCTTTCTGTAACTATCCTACTGCACCCTGGTCTCCAAACTCTGCTCTCTGTAACAGTCTTTCTGCACCCCATACTCCAAGCTCTGCTCTCTGTAACAGTCCTTCTGCGCATCAGTGTCCAAAATCTGTTCTCTGTAAAATCCTTCTGCACCTCAGTCTCCAAACTTTGCTCTCTGCAATGATCCTTCGGCACCATGGTCTCCAACCTCTGCTCTCTGTAACAGTTCTTCTGAACCCCAATCTCCAAACTCTGCTCTCTTTAACACTCCTTCTGCACCCCAGTCTCCATCCTCTGCTCTCTGTAAGAATCCTTTGACACCCCAGTCTCCAACGTCTCCTCTCTGTAAAAGTCCTTCTGCACCTCAGACTCCAACCTCTGCTCTCTGTAACAGTCCTTCTGCACCCCAGTCTCCAACATCTGCTCTCTGCAAAAATCCTTCTTCTCCCCAAGCTCCAAGCTCTGCTCTCTGCAACGGTCCTTCTGCACCCCAGTTTTCAAACTCTGCTCTCTGTAACAGACCTTCTGCACCTTATTCTCCAAACTCTGCTCTCTGCAACAGTCCTTCTGCACCCCAGTCTCCAACTTCTGCTCTCGGTAACAGTTCTTCTGCACCCCAATCTCAAAATTCTACACTCTATCACTCATTCTGCACCCCAGTTTCCACACTCTTATCTCTGTAACAATCCTTCTGGACCTCAGTCTTCAAAATCTGCTCTCTGTATCAGTTCTTCTGCACCTCCGTCTCCAAATTTGTTCTCTGCAATAGTCCTTCTGCACCCCAGTTCCAACCTCTGCTCTCTGCAACATTTCTTCTGCTCCCCAGTCTCCGAACTGTGCTTTCCGTAACTTTGTTCCTGACCCGAGTCTCCAACCTCTGCTCTCTGTAAAGATCCTACTGCACCTCAGTCTCCAAACACTTATCTCTGCAACGATCCATCTGCACCTCAGGTTCCAACGTCTGCTCTCTGCAACGATACTTCTGCACCCCAGTTTTCAAACTCTGCTCTCTGTAACAGTCCTTCTGCACCTCAGTCACCAACCTCTTCTCTCTGTACCAATTTTTCTGCACCTCAGTCTCCAACATCTGCTCTCTGTAACAGGCCTACTACACCCCAGTCTCCAACCTCTGCTCTCTGTAGCAGTTCTTCTGCATCACAGTCTCGAACCTCTGCTCTCTGTAACAGTCCTTCTGCACCCCAGTCTCCAACCTCTGCTCTCTGTAACAATCCTTCTGCACCCAAGTCTCCAAAATCTGCTCTGAATACAGTTCTTCTGCACCCCAATCTCCAAACTCTGCTCTCTTTATCACTCCTTTTGCACCCCAGTCTCCATCCTCTTCTCTCTGTAAGAATCCTCTGCACCCCAGTCTCCAACCTCTGCTCTCTGTAACGATCCATCTGCAACTCAGTCTCCAACCTCTGCTCTCTGTAACAGTCCTTCTGCACCCTAGTCTCCAACATCTGCTCTCAAAAAAGGATCATTCTTCTATCCAGTCTCCAACCTCTGCTCTCTGTAACAGTCCTTTTGTATCGCAGTCTCCAACCTCTTCTCTTTGTAATGGTCCTTCTGCTCCCCAATTGCCAGCATCTGCTTTCTGTAACAGTCTTTCTGCACCCCAATCTCCAACCTATTCTCTTTGCAACAATCCTTCTGCACCTCAGACTCCAATCTCTGCTCTCTGCAACAGTCCTTCTGCACCCCAGTCTCCAGACTCTGCTCTCTGGAAGATCATTTTTCATCCCAGTCTCCAAACTCTGCTCTTTTTAGCAGTTCTTCTGCACCCCAGTATCCAAACTCTGCTCTCTTTAAAAGTCTTTCTGCACCTCAGTCTCCAAACTTTGCTCTCTGTAATGGTCCTTCTGCACCCCAGTCTCCAACCTCTGCTCTCTGTAACAATTTTTCTGCACCTCAGTCTCCAACGTCTGCTCTCTGTAAGAGTCCTTCTCCACCCCAGTCTCCAACATCTGCTCTCTGCAACGGTCATTCTTCACCCCAGTCTCCAAACTCTGCTCTCTGTAACAGTCCTCCTGTATTGCACTCTCAAAAATCTGCTCTATGTAACGGTCCTTCTGCACCCAAGTCTCCAATCTCTGCTCTCTGTAACACTCCTTCTGCACCTCAGTCTCCAATCTCTGCTCTCTGCAACAGACCTTCTGCACCTCAGTCTGAAAACTTTGTTCTCTGCAAGGATCCTTCTGCACCCCAGTCTCAAAACTCTGCTCACTGTAACAGTCTTTCTGCACCCCAGTCTCCAACCTCTGCTCTCTGTAACAGGCCTTTTGCACCCCATTCTCCAACCTCTGCTCTCTGTAATAGTGCTTCTTCACCTCAGTCTACAAACTCTGCTCTCTGCAACAGTCCGTCCGAACCCTCGTCTCCAAACTCTGCTTACTGTATCACTCCATTTGCACCACAATTTTCAACATCTACTCTCTGTAAGAGTCTTTCTGCACCTCAGTCTACAAACTCTGCTAACTGCAACAGTCCTTCTGCACCCAAATCTCCAACATCTGCTTTCTGCAATAGTCCTTCTGCACCAAATCTCCAACCTCTGCTTCTGTAACAGTCCTAATGTAACCCAATCTCCAACCTCTGCTTTCTGCAACAGTCCTTCTGCACCCCAATGTGAACCTGTGCTCTCGGCTACAGTCCTTATACACCCCAGTGTCCAGCCTGTGCTCTCTGGAACAGTCCCTCTGCAACCCAGTCTCCAACATCTGCTCTCTGTAACAATTTTTCTACACCTCAGTCTTCAACCTTTGTTCTTTATAACAATCCTTCTGCACCCCAGTCTCAAAATTTTGCTCTCTACAATGATCCATCTGCACCCCAGTCTCCAACCTTTGCTATCTGTAACAGGCCTTTTTTACCCAAATTTCCCACCTCTACTCTCTGTAACAGTCCTTTTGCAACTCAGTCTCCAACTTCTGCTCTCTGCAACAGTCCTTTTGCACCTCAGTCTCAAAACTCAGCTCTCTACATCGATCTTTCTGCACCTCAGTCTCGAAACTCTACTCTCTGTAACACTCCTTCTGCACCCCAGTCTCAAACTTCTGCTGTCTGCAAAGATCCTTCTGCACACCAGTCTCCAACATCTGCTCTCTGCAATAGTCCTTCTGCACCCCAGTCTCCAAACTCTGCTCTCTGCAATGATCCTTCTGCACCCCAGTATCTAACATCTGTTCTATGCAAAAGTCCTTCTGCCGCCCTGTCTCCAACCTCTGCTCTCTGCAACAGTCCTATTGCAACTCAGTCTGAAAACTCTGTTATCTGCAACTATCCTTCTGCACCCCAGTCTTCAAACTCTGCTCTCTGTAACGGTCCTTCTGCACCGGAGTCTCCAAACTCTGCGTTACGTATAAGTGATTCTGCGCCCCAGTCTCCAACCTCTGCTTTCTGTAACAGTCCTTCTGCACCTCAGACTCCAAACACTGTTCTCTGCAACAGTCCTACTGCGCCCCAATCTCCAACCTCTTCTCTCTGCAACAGTCCTTATGCACCTCAGTGTCCAAACTCAGCTCTCTGTAAGATCCTTTGAAACCCAGTCTCAAACCTCTGCTTTCTGCAATGGTCCTTCTGCACCCCAGTCTTCAAACTCTGATCTCTACAATAGTTATTCTGCACCCCAGTCTAAAACCTCTGCTCTCTGTAACGGCCCTTCTGTACCGCAGTCTCCAAACTCTGTTCTCTGTAAGGGTTTTCCTGCAGCACATTGTCCAACCTCTGCTTTCTGTATAAGTTTTTTTGAACCACATTCTCGAAACACTGCTGTGTGTATCAGTCCTTCTGCACCTCAGTCTGCAACCTCTGCTTTTTGCAATAGTCCATATGCACCCCAGTCTCTAAATTCCGCTCTCTGTCACATACCTTCTGCACTCCATTCTCTAACATCTGCTGTCTGCAAAAGTCCTTCTCCAACCCAGTCTCCAAACTCTGCTCTCTGCAACAGTCCTTCTGCACCCCAGTGTCAATACTCTGCTCTCTGCAACGATCCTTCTGCACCCCAGTCTCCAACCTCTGCTGTCTGAAAGATCCTTCTGACCCCAGTTTCCAAACTCTGCTCTCTGTAATATTCTTTCTCCACGCCAGTCTAAAACCTCTGCTTTCTGCAACGGTCCTGCTTCACCCCAGTCTCCAACCTCTGTACTCTGCAACACTCCTTCTGCTCCCCAGTCTCCAAACTCTGCTCTCTGTAAAAGTCCTTCTGTACTGCAGTCTTCAAACTCTGCTCTCTGTAAAGTTCCTTTTGCACACCAGTTTCCAACCTCTGCTTTCTTTCTCCGTCCTTCTGCACCTCAGTCTCAAACCTCTGCTCTCTCCAAAGTCCTTCTGAACCCCATTCTACATCTTCTGCTCTCTGAAACAGTTCTTCTGAACAACAGTATCCAACATCTGCTCTCTGAAAAAGACCTTGTGTACCCTAGTCTCCAACCTCTGCTCTCTGGAACAGTCTTTCTGTACTGCAGTCTCCAACTTCTGCTCTCTTCAACGAACCGTCTTCACCCCAGTCTCCAACATCTGCTCTCTACAAAAGTCCTTCTGCACCTCAGTCTGAAAATTTTGCTCTCTGCAACAATTCTTCTGCACCCCAGACATCAACATCTGCTCTCTGTAACAGTCCTTCTGCACCTCAGTCTCCAAACTCTGCTCTATATAAGATCCTTCTGCAACACAGTCTCCAAATTTTGGTCCCTGTAACAGTCTTTCTGCTCCTCAGTCTCGAAACTCTGCTCTCTGTAACACTCGATCTACACCTCAGTCTGAAACCTCGTCTCTCTGCAGGATCCTTCTGAACCCCAGTCTCCAACCACTGCTCTCTGTAACAGTCCATCTTCACCTCAGTCTCCAAATTCTGCTCTCTGTAAGATCCTTTTGCCACCCAGTCTCCTAATTCTGCTCTCTATAACAGTCCTTCTGCATCCCAGTCTTCTACCTCTGCTCTTTTTAACAGGCCTTCTGCACCCCAGTCTCCAAACTCTTCTCTCTGCAACGATCATTCTACACCTCAGTCTCCAACATCTGCTCTCTGTAAGATCCTTCTGCAACCCAGTCTCCCAACTCTGCCCTCTCTAACAGTCTTTCTGCACACCTTCTCCAACTCTCCTCTCTGTAATAAGTCTTTTGCACCTCAGACTCCAAAGTCTGTTCTCTATAAGAAGTCTTCTGCACCCCAGTCTCCAACCTCTGCTCTCTGCAACAGTCCTTTTGCACCCCAGTCTCCAACCTGTGGTCTCTGCAACAGTCCTTCTGCACCTCAGTCTTAAAATGCTGTTCTCTGCTACGATCCTTTTGTACCTCAGTCTCCAACCTCTACTCTCTGTAACAGTCCTTCTGCACCTGGGTTCCCAACATCTGCTCTCTGTTAGATCTTTCTTAAACCCAGTCTCCAAACTGTGCTTACTGTAACAGCCCTTCTTTATGCAGTCTCCAAACTCTGCTCTCTGTATAAGTAATTCTGCACCCCAGTCTTCAAACTCTGCTCTCTGTAACAGTCTTTCTGCATCTCAGTCTCCTGCCTCTGCTCTCTGCAACAGTTCTTCTGCACACCAGTCTCCAACATATGCACTCTGAAACAGTTCTTCTCCACTCCAGTCTCCAAACTCTGCTCTCTGTAACAGTCTTCCTGTATTGCAGTCTCCAAATTCTGCTCTCTGTAATGGTCCTTCTGCACCTCAGTCTCCAACCTCTGCTTTCTGTATCAGTCCTTCTGCACCCCTGTCTCCAACCTATGCTATCTGAAACAGTCCTTCAGCACCTCAGTCTCCAAATTCTATTCTTTGCAAAAGTCCTTCTGCACCCAAGTCTCCAACACCTGCTCGCTGCAACAGTCCTTCGTCACCCCAGTTTCCAAACTCTGCTATCTGCAAAAGTCCTTCTGCACCCCAGTCTCCAATCTCTGCTCTCTGCAACAGTCCTTCTACACCCCAGTCTTCAACCTCTGCTCTGTTTAACAGTCCTTCTGCACCCCAGTCTGCAACCTCTGCTCTCTGTAACAGTCCTTTTGCACCATATTCTCCAACCTCTGCTCTCTGTTACAGTCTTTGTATACCGCAGTCTCTAACCTCTTCTTTCTGTAACAGTCTTTCTGCACCTCAGTCTTCAACGTCTGCTCTCTGTAACAGTATTTCTGCACCTCAGTCTTCAACGTCTGCTCTCTGTAACAGTATTTCTGCACCTCAGTCTGAAACCTCTCCTCTCTGCATGATCCTTCTGCACCCCAGTCTTCAACCCCTGCTCTCTGTAACAGTCGTCCTACACCTCAGATCCAAACCCCTGCTCTCTAAAATCCTTCTGCAATGCAGCCTCAAAACTCTGCTATCTATACCAGTCCTTCTGCAACCCAGCCTCAAAAATCTGCTCTCTATAACTGTCCTTCTGCAACCCAGTCTCCATCCTCTGCTCTCTGTAGCAGGCTTTGTGCACCCCAGTCTCCCAACTCTGCTCTCTCAAACAGTCCTTGTGCACGCCAATCTCCAACCTCTGCTCTCTGTAATGGTCCTTCTGCACCCCAATCTCCCACCTCAGCTTTCTGTATCATAATTCTTCATCCCAGTCACCAACGTCTTCTCTGTGTAACAATCCTTCTGCATCTCAGTCTCCAAATTCTGCTCTCTGCAACAGTCCTTCTGCACCCCAGTCTCCAACCTGTGCTCTCTTTAACAGTCCTTGTGAACACCAGTCTCCCACCTCTGCTCTCTATAACGATTCTTCTGCAGCCCAGTCTCCACCCATGCTCTTTGCAACGATTTTCTGCAACTCAGTCTACATAATCTGCTCTCTGTAACAGTCCTTCTGCACCGCAGGATCCAACATTTGCCTTCTGCAACATTTCTTCTACACCCAGGTCTCCAAACTGTGCTCTCTGTAACTTTTCTTCTGCACCTCAGTCTGAAAATGCTGCTCTCTGCAACAATTCTTTTGCACCCCAGTCTGTAACATCTGCTCTTGTAACACTCCTTCTGCACCTCTGTCTCCAAAAGGCTCTCTGTAAGATCCTTCTGCAACCCTGTCTCGAAACTGTGCTATCTGTAACAGTCCTTCTACAACCCAGTCTCCAACCTCTGCTTTCTGCAACAGTCCTACTGCACCCCAGTCTCCAACCTCTACTCTCTGTAAGATCCTTCTGCACCACAGTCTCCAACCTCTGCTCTCTGTAACAGTTCTTTTGTACCCCAGTCTCCAAACTCTGCTCTTTGCTAAAGTCCTTCTGCACCCTGGTCTCCAAACTCTACGCTCTGTAAGATTCTTCTGCACGACAGTCTCCAAAGTCTGATCTCTGCAACAGTCATTCTGCACCCCGGTATACAACCTGTGCTCTCTGTAAAAGTCCTTCTGTACTGCAGTCTCCAAACTCTACTGTCTGTAATGGTCCTTCTGCAGTCTAGTCTCCAACCTCTGCTTTGTTTATCAGTTCTTCTGCACCCCAGTTTCCAACCTCTGCTCTCTGTATCAGTCCTTCTGCACCTATATCTCCAACCTCTACTCTTTGCAACATTTCTTCTACACTTAGATCTCCAAACTGTGCTATCTGTAACTGTCATTCTGCACCCCAGTCTACAACCTCTGCTCTCAGTAACGATCCTTCTGCCCCTGAGTCTCAAACCTCTGCTCTCTGAAACGATCTTTCTGCACCTCAGTGTCCAACCTCTGCTCTCTGCAGCGATCCTACTGCACCCCAGTCTCCAAACTGTGGTCTCCGTAACTTTCCTTCTGACCCCAGTCTCCAAACTCTGCTCTCTGTAAAGATCTTTCTGCACCCCATTCTCCAACCTCTGCTCTCTGCAATAATCCTTCTGCACCTCAGTTTCCAACCTCTGCTCTCGGCAACAATCCTTGTGTACCCCATTCTCCAACATCTGCTCTTTGTAACAGTCCTTCTGCACCTCAGTCTCCAACCTCTGCTCTCTGTACCAATCCTTCTGTACCTCAGTCTCCAACCTTTTCTCTCTATAACAATTCTTCTGTACCTCAGTCACCAACATTTGCTCTCTGTAACAGGCCTTATACACCCCAGTCTCCAAACTCTGCTCTCTGTAAAAGTCCTTCTGCGCCTCATTCTGAATCTTCTGCTCTCTGCAATGATCCTTCTGCACCCCAGTCTTCAAACTGTGCTATCTGTAACAGGCCTTTGGCACCCCAGTCTCCAACCTCTTCTCTCTGTAACAGGCCTTCTGCACCCCAGTCTCCTAACTCTGCTCTCTGTAACAGGCCTTCTGCACCCCGGTCTCCCACCTCTTCTCTCTGCAACGATCCTTCTGCACCTCAGTCTCCAACCTCTGCTCTCTGCAACAGTCCTTTTGCACTCCAGTCTCCAATTTGTGCTCTCTGTAAGATCCTTCTGCATCCCAGTCTCCAACGTCTGCTCTCTGTAAAAGTCCTTCTGCACCTCAGTTTCCAAACGTTGCTCTCTGTAATGTTCCTTCTGCACCCCAGTCTCCAACATCTGCTCACTGCAACGACCCTTCTTCTCAACAGGCTCCAACATCTTCTCTCTGAGATTGTCTCTCTGCACCCCAGTCTTCAAACTCTGCTCTCTGTAACAGTCCTTCTGTACCGCAGTCTCCAAACTCTTCTCTCTCTAACAGTCCTTCTGAACCCCAATTGCCAAACTCTGCTTTCTGTAACAGTCCTTCTGCAAATCAGACTCCAACCTCTGCTATCTGTAACAGTTCTTCTGAGCCTCAGTCTGAAACCTCTGCTCTCTGTAATGGTGCTTATGCAACCCAGTCTCCAACCTCTGCTCTCTGTAACAGGTCTTCTGCAACCCAGTCTTCAAACTCTGATCTGTAACAGGACTTCTGCACCCCAGTCTCCAAACACTTCTCTATGCAACGATCCTTCTGCACCTCAGTCTCCAACCTCTGTTCTCTGCAACAGTGCTTCTGCACCCCAGGCTTCAAACTTTGCTCTCTGTAATAGTCCTTCTGTACCACAGTCTCCAACCTCTTCTCTCTCTAATGGTCATTCTGCACCCCAGTTTCCAAATGCTTCTTTGTGTATCAGTTATTCTGCACCCCAGTCTCCAACCAGTGCTCTCTGTATAAGTCCTTCTGCACCTCAGTCTCCAACGTCTGCTTTCTGCAACAGTCCTTCTATACCCCAGTCTCCAGCCTCTTCTCTTTGTAAGATCCTTCTGCACCCCAGTTTCCAAACTCTGCTCTTTGTGACATTCCTTCTGAACCTCAGTCTCCAGCCTCTTCTCTTTAAAACAGTACTTCTGTACCACAGTCTCCAGTCTCTGCTCACTGCAACATTTACTCTGCACACCACTTGCCAAACTGTGCTCTCTGTAACTGTCTTTCTTACCCCAGTCTCCAACCTCTGCTCTCTTTAACGACCCTTCTGCACCTCAGTCTCCAACCTCTGCTTTCTGCAACGATCCTTCTGAGCTTCAGTTTGCAACCTCTGCTCTCTGCAACGATCCTTCTTCACCCCAGTTTTCAACCTCTGCTCTCTGTAACAGTCCTTCTACACCTCTGTCTCCAACGTCTCCTCTCTTTACCAATCCTTCTACACCTAAGTCTCCAACCCCTGCTCTCTTTAACAGTCCTTCTGCACCTCAGTCTTCAACCGATGCTCTCTGAAACAGGCTTTCCGCACCCCAGTCTCCAAACTTTGCTCTCTGTAACAGTTCTTCTGCACCCCAATCTCGAACCTCTGCTCTCTGTAACAGTCCTTCTACACCCCTGTCTCCAATATCTCCTCTTTTTACCAATCCTTCTGCACCTCAGTCTCCAACCTTTGCTCTCGTTAACAGTCGTTCTGCACCTCAGTCTTCAACAGAAGCTCTCTGAAACAGGCTTTCTGCACCTCAGTCTCCAACCTCTGATCTCTGCAACAGTCTTTCTGCACCCCAGTCTCCAGACTCTGCTCTCTTAAAGATTCTTTTACATCCCTTTCTCCAACCTCTGTTCTCTGTAACAGTCCTCCTGCACCCCAGTATCCAACCTCTGCTTTTAGTAAAAGTCCTTTTGCACCTCAGTCTCCAACCTCTGCTCTCTGTAAGATCCTTCTGCAACCCATTCTCCAAACGCTGCTCTCTGTAACAGTCCTTCTGCACCCCAGTCTCCAAACTCTTCTCTCTGTAACAGGCCTTCTGCACCCCAGTCTCCAAACTCTGCTCTCTGTAACAGGCCTTCTGCACCCCTGTCTCCAACTTCTGCTCTCTGCAACAGTCATTCTAAACCCCAGTCTCAAACCTCTGCTCTCTGCAACAGTCCTTCTGCACCCAGTCTACAACATCTGTTCTCTGCAACAGTCCTTCTGCACCTCAGTGTGAAAACTCTGCTCTCTGCAACGATCCTTGTACACCCCATTCTCCAAACTCTGCTTTCTGTAACAGTCTTTGTGCACGTCATTCTCCAACCTCTGCTATCCGTAAAAGTCTTTCTGCGCCCCTGTCTCCAACCTCTGCTCTCTGTAAGATCCTTCTGCACCCAGGTTTCCAAACTCTGCTCTCTGTAACATTCTTTCTGGTACCCAGTCTCCAACCTCTGCTCTATGTAACAGTCATTCTGCTCCCCAGTCTCCAAGCCCTGCTCTCTGTAACAGTCGTTCTGTACCGCAGTCTCCAAACTCTGCTCTCTGTAACTGTCGTTCTGTACCACAGTCTCCAAACTCTGCTCTCTGCAATGGTCATTCCGGACCCCATTCTCAAACCTCTGTTGTCTGCAAGAGTCCTTCAGCAACTCAGTATCCAACCTCTTCTCCCTGCCACAATCCTATTGCACCCAAGTCTCCAACATCTGCTCTCTGAGAAAGTCCTTCTGCACCCCAGTGTCCAACATCTGCTCTCTGTAACAGTCCTGCTGTACCTCATTCTCCAACCTCTTCTCTCTGTATGATCTTTCTGCAACGCTATCTCCAAACCCTGCTTTCTGTAAGAGTCCTTCTGCACACCAGTCTCCAACCTCTGCTCTCTGTAAAAGGCCTTTTGCACCCCATTCTCTAACCTCTGCTCTCTGTAACAGTGCTTCTGCACCTCAGTCTAAAAACTCTGCTCTCTGCACCAGTTCTTCTGCACCCCAGTCTCCAAACTCTCCTTACTGTATCAGTCCATCTGCACCACAGTTTCCAAACTTTGCTCTCTGTAACAGTCTTTCTGCACCTCAGTCTACAAACTCTGCTCTCTGCAACAGTCCTTCTGTATCCCAGTCTCCAACATCTGCTCTCTGCAATAGTCCTTCTGCACCAAATCTCCAACCTCTTCCTCTGTAACAGTCCTACTGTAACCCAGTCTCCAACCTCGGCTCTCTGCAACAGTCTTTCTGCACCCCAATCTTAACCTGTGCTCCCAGCAACAGTCCTTATACACCCCAGCCTCTTCTCCAGCCTCTTCTCTCTACAACAGTCCCTCTGCATCCCAGTCTCCAACCTCTATTCTATGTAACAATCCTTCTGCACCTCAGTCTCCAACCTCTGTTCTCAGCAACGGTCCTTCTGCACCTCAGTCTCCAAAAACTACTCCACGTAAAAGTACTTCTGAACACCTTCTCCATACTCTGCTCTCTGTAACAGGCCTTCTGCACCCCAGTCTCCCAACTCTGTTCTCTATAAAAATCCTTCTGCACCCCAGTCTCAAAATTTTTCTCTCTACAATGATCCTTCTGCACCCCAGTGTCCAACATCTGCTCTATGCAACAGACCTTCTGCACCCAGTCTTCAACATGTGCTCTCTGCAAAAGTCCTTCTGCACCTCAGTCTGAAAACTCTGTTCTCTAGAAGGATCCTTCTGCACCCCAGTCTCCAACCTCTGCTCTCTGTAACAGTCCTGCTGCACCAAGCTCTACAAACTCTGCTCTCACTAAGATCGTTGTGCAACTTTGTCTATAATCTTTGCTCTCTTTAGGAGTTCTTCTGCAAGTCAGTCTGAAAACTCTGTTCTCTACAAGGATCCTTCTGCACCCCAGTCTCCAATCTCTGCTCTCTGTAACAGTCCTTTTGCACCTCAGTCTCCAAACTCAACTCTCTGCAATGATCCATCTGCACCTCAGTTTCGAAAGTCTACTCTCTGTAACAGTGCTTCTGCACCCCAGTTTCAAAATTATGCTATCTGCAACGATCCTTCTGCACACCAGTCTCCAACTTCTGCTCTCTGCAACAGTCCTTCTGCAGCCAAGTCTCCAACTTCTGCTCTCTGCAACGATCCTTCTGCACCCCAGTATCCAACATGTGCTCTATGCAACAGTCCTTTTGCACCCATATCTCCAACCTCTGCTCTCTGAAACAGTCAATCTGCACCTTAGTCTGAAAACTCTGTTCTCTGCAACGATCCTTCTGCACCCCAGTCTCCACCCTCTGCTCTCTGCAACAGTCCTTCTAAACCCCGTCTCCAAATTCTGCTCTCTGCAACAGTCCTACTGCACACCAGGCTCCAACTTTTGTTCTGTGTAATAATTCTTCTTCACCTCAGTTACCAAACTCTGATCTCTGTAATAGTCCTTCTTCACCACAGTCTCCAAACTCTGCTCTCTGTAACAATCTTTCTGCACCCCAGTTTGCAATCTCTGCTGTCTACAACAATCTTTTTGCACACCAGTCTCCAAACTCTGCTCTCTGCAAAAATGCTTCTGCACCCCAGTCTCCAAAATCTGCTCCCTACAACAGTTCTTCTGCACCTCAGTCTGACAACTCTGCGCTCTGCAAAGATCCTTGTGCACCCCAGTCTTTAAACTCTACTTTCTGTAATAGTCTTTCTGTCTCCAACCTCTGCTCTCTGTAAGATCCTTCTGCACCTCAGTTTCACAACTCTGCTCTCTGTAATATTTCTTCTGCTCCCCAGTCTCCAATTTCTTCTCTCTGTAACTGTCTTTCTGCTCCGTAGTCTCCAAACTCTGCTCTCTGTAACACTCGTTCTTTACCGCAGTCTCCAACCTCTGCTCTCTGTAACAGTCCTTCTGTCTCGCGGTCTCCAACCTCTGCTCTGTGTAAGGGTCCTTCTGCACCCCAGTCTCCATCCTCTGCACTCTGTAACAATACTTCTGCACCCCAGACTCCAATATCTGCTCTCTGAAACGATTCTTTTGCACCCCATTCTCCACCCTCTGCTCTCTGCAAAAGTCCTTCTACACCCCAGTCTCTAACATCTGCTCTCTGCAACAGTCCTTCTGAAGCTCAGTCTGAAATCTCTGCTTTCTGCAACGATCTTTGTGCACCCCAGTCTCAAAAATCTGCTTTCTGTAACAGTCCTTCTGCACCTCAGTCTCCAAAATCGGCTCTCTGAAACAGTGCTTCTGCACACCAACCTCCAACCTGTGCTCTCTGTAAGATCCTTCTGCACACCAGTTTCCAAATCTGCTCTCCGTAACATTCTTTCTGCTCCCCAGTCTCCAACCTCTGCTCTCTTTAACAGTCCTTCTGCTCCCCAGTCTCCAAGGTCTGCACTCTGAAATAGTCCTTCTCTACACCAGTCTCCAACCTCTGCTCTCTTTAACAGTCCTCCTGTAGTACAGTCTCAAAAATTTGCTCTCTGTAATGGTCCTTCTGCACCCAAGTCTAAAACCTCTGCTTTCTGTAACAGTCCTTCTACACCCTAGTCTCCAAACTCTGCTATCTGTAACAGTACTTGTTCACCCCAATCTCCAACCTCTGCTCTCTATAACAATAATTCTGCACCCCAGTCTCAAACGTCTGCTCTCTGCAATGATCCTTTTGCACCCCATTCTCTAACCACTGTTCTCTGCAAAAGTCCTTCGGCACCCCAGTCTCTAACATCTGCGCTCTGCAACAGTCCTTCTGAACCTTAGTCTGAAAACTCTGCTCTCTGCAACAATCCTTGTGCACCCCAGTCTCCAAACTCTGCTTTCTGTAACAGTCCTTCTGCACCTCAGTCTCCAAAATCGGCTCTCTGTAACAGTGCTTCTGCAACGCAGCCTCCAACCTCTGCTCTCTGTAAGAGTCCTGCTGCTCCCCAGTCTCCAACCTCTGCTATCTGTAACAGTCTTTCTGCTCCCCGGTCCCCAACCTCTGCTCTCTGTAACAGTCCTTCTATACCACAGTCACCAACCTCTGCTCTCTGTAAGGGTCCTTCTGCACCACAGTCCCCAACCTCTCCTTTCTGTATCATTCTTCTGCACCACAGTTTCCAACCTCTGCTTTCTGCAACATTCCTTCTGCACCTCAGTCTCCAACCTCTGCTCTCTGCGACAGTTCTTCTGCACCCCAGTCTCCAACCTCTGCTCTCTGCAATTGTTCTTCTGCACCCCAGTCACCAAGGTCTGCACTCTGAAACAGTCCATCTCCACAGCAGTCTCCAAACGCTGTTGTCTGTCACAGTCCTCCTGTAGTGCAGATTCCAAAATCTGCTCTCTTTAACGGTCCTTCTACACCCCATGCCCAGCCTCTGCTCTCTGCAGCAGTTTCTCTGCAACCCAGTCTCCAACCTCCGCTCTCTGTAACAATCCTTCTGCACCTCAGTATCCAAACTCTGCTCTCTGCAATGGTCCTTCTGCACCTCATTCTCCAAACTCTACTCACTGTAAAAGTACTTCTGCACCCCTGCTTCAAACTCTGCTCTTTGTAACAGGCCTTCTACACCCCAGTCTCCGATTTCTGTTCTTTTTAACAATCCTTCTGAACCCCAGTATCCAACCTCTGCTCTGTACAACGATCCTTCTGCACCCCTGTCTCAAACCTCTGCTCTCTGCAACAGTCCTTCTGCACCCCAGTCTCCAACATGTGCTCTCTGCAAAAGTCCTTCTGCACCTCAGTCTGAAAACTCTGTTCTCTGCAACGATCCTTCTGCACCGTAGTCTCCAACCTCTGCTTTCTGTAAAAGTCCTGGTGCACTTTGGTCTACAAAAACTGCTCTCTGTAAGATCCTTGTGCAACCTTGTCTAAAAACTCTGCTCTCTGTAACAGTTTTTCTGCACCCCAGTCTCCAACCTCTGCTCTCTGTAACAGGCCTTTTGCACCTCAATCTCTAAACTCTACTCTCTGCAACAGTCCTTCTGCACCTCAGTCGCCAAATTCTGACCTCTGTAAGATGCTTCTGCAGCCCTGTATCCAACCACAGCACTCTGTAAGAGTCATTCTGCACCCACGTCTCCGACCTCTGCTCTCTGTAACAGGACTTCCGCACGTCAATCTCCAAACTCTGCTCTCTACTACAGTCCTTCTGCACCCTAGTTAACAACGTCTGCTCTCTGCAACAGTCCTTTTGCTCCCCAGATTCCGAGATCTGCTCTACGTAACAGTCCTTCTGTACCGCAGTCTCCAATCTCTGCTCTTTGTAACGGTCCTTCTACACCCCAGTCTCCAACCTCTGTTTCGGTATCAGTCTGTCTGAACCCCAGTCTCCAACCTCTGTTCTCTGTATCTATCCTTCTGCACCTCAGTCTTTTAAACCTGTTTTTTATGTAATAGTCCTTCTGCACCTCATTCTCCATCCTCTGCTCTCTGTAATGGTCCTTCCGCACCCCAATTTCCAAACTCTGCTTTCTGTAACAGTCCTTCTACACCTGAGTCTCCAAACTCTGCTCTCTGTAACAGTCCTTCTACACCTCAGTCTCCAACCTCTGCTCTCTGTAACAGTCCTTCTGCACCTCAGTCTGAAACCTCTGCTCTCTTCACGATCCTTCTGCACCCCAGTATCCAAACACTGCTCTCTGTAACAGTCCACCTGCACCTCAGTCTCCAACCTGTTCTCTCTGTAAGATCCTACAGCAACCCAGTCTTCAATCTCTGCTCTTAGTAACAGTCCTTCTGCACCCAGTCTCCAACCTGTCCTCTCTGTAACAGGCCTTCTGCATGCCAGTCTCCTAACTCTGCTCTCTGCAACCATATTTCTGCAACCCAGTCTCCAACCACTGCTCTCTGCAATGTTTCTACTGCACCCCAGTCTCCAACCTCTGATTTCTGCAACAGTCCTTCTGCACCTCAGTCTCCAACTTTTGCTCTCTGTAAGATCCTTCTGAAACCCTGTCTCCAAGCTCTGCTCCTTGCAACGATCCTTCTGCACCCCAGTCTCCAAACTCTTCTCGTTGTAAAAGAACTTCTGCACCTCAGTCTTTAATCTCTGCTCTCTTCAACAGTCCTTCTGCACCCCAGTCTCCAAACACTGCTCTCTGCAACACTCTTTCTGTACTGCAGTCTCCAACTTCTGCTCTCTGTAACGGTCTTTCTGCACCGCAGACTCTAATCTCTGCTTTCTGTATCAGTTTTTTTGCATGCAAGTCTCAAAATTCTACTCTCTCTAAGAGTCGTTCTGCACCTCAGTCTCCAACCTCTGCTCTCGGCAACAGTCCTTCTGCACCCCAGTCTCAAACCTCTGCTCTCTGAAACAGTGCTTCTGCAGCCCAGTCTCCATCCTCTGCTCTCTGCAGCAGTCCTTTTGCACCCAAGTATCCAAATTCTGTTCTCTGTAACAATCGTCCTGCACCTCAGTCTCCAACCTCTGCTCTCCTTATCAGTCTTTCTGCACCACAGTCTCAGACCTCTTCTCTCTGTAAGATATTTGTGCACTCCAGATTCCAAACTCTGCTCTCTGTAACATTCCTTCTACACCCCAGTTTTCAACCTCTGCTTTCTGCAAGTGTCCAGCGAAACCCAGGTTTTCAAGCTCTGTCCTCTTCAACAGTCCTTCTGCTCCCCAGTCTCCAACATCTTCTCCTGTAACAGTCCTTCTGTACAGCAGTCTCCAATCTGTGCTCTCTGTAACATTCCTTCTGAACCCCAGTCTCCAGCCTCTGCTCTCTGTAACAGTTTTTCGATACCGCAGTCTCCAAACTCTGGTCTCTGTAATGGTCCTTCTGCACCCCAATTTCCAACCTCTGCTTTCTGTAACAGTCCTTCTGCACCTCAGTGTCCAAACTCTGCTCTCTCTAACAGTTCTTCTACACCTCAGTAGAACCTCTGCTCTCTGTAACAGTCCTTCAGAACCTCAGTCTGATACCTCTGCTCTCTACACGATCCTTCAGCACCCCAATCTTAAAGCACTTCTCTCAGTAACAGACAAACTGCACCTCAGTCTCCAACCTCTGCTCTCTGTAACACTTTTTCTATACCGCAGTCTCCAAACTCTGGTCTGTGTAACAGTCCTTCTGCACCCCAATTTCCAACCTCTGCTTTATGTAACAGTCCTTCTGCACCTCAGTCTCCAAACTCTGCTCTCTGTAACAGTCGTTCTACACCTCAGTCTCCAACCTCTGCTCTCTGTGACAGTCCTTCAACACCTCAGTCTGACACATTGCTCTCTGCATGATTCTTCTGCACCCCAGTCTCCAACCTCTGCTCTCTACAATGATCCTTCTTCATCTCAGTCTCCAAACTCTGATCTCTGCAACAGTCCTCTGCACCTCAGTCTCAAAATTCTGCTCTCTGTAAGATCGTTCTACACCCCCATACCCAAATTCTGCTCTCTGTAAAAGTCAATCTTTACCCAAGTCTCCAACCTCTGCTCTCTGCAACAGTCCTTCTGCACCCCAGACTCCAACCTCTGCTCTCTACAAGAGTTCTTCTGCACCCTTGTTACCAATATCTGCTCTCTGTAAAAGACCTTCTGCACCCCAGTCTCCAAGATCTGCTCTCTGCAACAGTTCTTCTGCACCTCAATGTGAAAACTCTGCTCTCCGCAACGACCCTTCTGCACCACAGTCTCCTATTTCTGCTCTCTGTAACAGTCCTTCTTCACCTCAGTCTCCCAACTCTGCTCTCTGGTCTCACCAACAGAGCTTGTCTGTCTCTCTCATGGGGCTGGTCTCTCTCATTAAGCTGGTCTCTCCCTCTCTAATGGAGCTGGTCTCTCTCTCATTGAGGTAATGTCTCTAATAAAGCTGGTCTCTTTCTTTTTAGAAGCTGGTGTCTCATGGAGCTTCTCTCTCTCTCATGGAGCTTGTCTCTCTCTCATGGAGCTGTTCTCTCTCTCTAATTGAGCTTGTCTCTCAATCTCATAGAGCTGGTCTCTCTCTCATGGAGCTGTTCATTCTCATGGAGCTGGTTGCTCTCTCTCAGGGACCATGTGTCTCATGGAGCTGGTCTCTGTTTCAGGGATCTAGTCTCTCACATGGAGCTGGTCTCTCTCTCATAGAGCTTGTCTCTCTCTCATGGAGCTGGTCTCTCTCTCTGAGGGAGCTGGTCTGTTTCTCATGGCGCTGCTCTCTTTCATGGAGCTGGTCTCCTCTCATGGAGCTGGTCTCCTCTCATGGAGCTGGACTCTTTTACTCAGAAAGCTGGTCTCTCTCATGGAGCTGGTCTCTCTCTCATGGAGCTGGTCTCTCTATCTCAGGGGTCTGGTCTGTTTCTCATGGCGATGCTCTCTTTCATGGAGCTGGTCTCCTCTCATGGAGCTGGTCTCTCTCTCATGAAGCTGGTCTTTCTCATGGAGCTGGACTCTTTGTTCAGAGCTGGTCTCCCTCATGGATCTGGTTTCTCTCTCATGGAGCTGGACTCTCTCTTGGAGCTTGTCTCTCTCTCAAAGAGCTGGACTTTATTTTTCTCGTGAAGCTGGTCACTCTCTCATGTATTTGTTCTCTTTCTCTCATGGAGCTGGTCTCTCTCTCTCTCATGGAGCTGGTCTCTCTCATAGAGCTAGTTTGTCTCATGGACATGGTCTCTCTCAGGGAGCTGGTCTCTCTCTCTGAGAAAGCTCGTTTGTCTCTCATGGAGCTGGACTCTTAATGGAGCTGGTCTTTCTCCCTCATAGAGCTGGTCTCTTTTCACAGAACTGGTATCTCTCCAGGAGCTGGTCTCCCTCTCTCAAGGACCTGGTCTCTCTCTCATGGAGCTGGTCTTACTCTCATGGATCTTCTCTCTCTATCTCATGCAGCTGGTTTCTTCTATCGAGCTGGTCTCTCTCTCATGGAGAAGGTCTCTCTCATGGAGCTAGTTTCTCTCTCTCAGGGAGCTGGTCTCTCTCATGCAGCTGGTGTCTCACTCTCATGGAGCTGATTTCTGTCTCTCATTAAGCTGGTCTCCCTCATGAAGCTGGTCTCTCTCTTTCATGGAGCTGATCTTTCTCATAAAGCTGGTCTCTCTCATAGAGCTGGTCTCTCTCTAATGGAGCACGTTTCTCTCATGGAGCTAATCTCTCTCTCAGGGAACTGGTCTCTCTCGTGGAGCTTGTCTCTGTCATGGAGATGGTCTCTCTTTCATGGAGCTGGTCTCACTCTCATAAAGCTGGTCTCTCTCATTAAACTGGTCTCTCTCTCTCATGGATCTCTTCTCTCTCACTAATGGTGCTGGTCTCTTTCTCTCATGCATCTGGTCTCTCTCTCATGGAGCTGGTCTTTCTCTCTCATGGATCTGGTCTCTCTCTCATGGAGCTGGTCACTCTCATGTAGCTGGTCTCTCCAGCAGAGCTTGTCTGTCTCTCTCATGGGGCTGGTCTCTCTCATTGAGAAGGTCTCTCCCTCTCTCATGGAGCTGGTCTCTCTCTTATTGAGGTTATGTCTCTAATAAAGCTGGTCTCTTTCTCCTTAGAAGCTGGTGTCTCTCATGGAGCTTCTCTCTCTCTCATGGAGCTTGTCTCTCTCTCATGGAGCTGTTCTCTCTCTCTAATGGAGCTTGTCTCTGAATCTCATAGAGCTGGTCTCTCTGTCGTGGAGCTGTTCATTCTCATGGAGCTGGTTGCTCTCTCTCAGGGACCATGTCTCTCTCATTGAGCTGGTCTTTGTTTCAGGGATCTAGTCTTTCACATGGAGCTGGTCTCTCTCTCATAGAGCTAGTCTCTCTCTCATGGAGCTGGTCTCTGTCTCTCAGGGAGCTGGTCTGTTTCACATGGCGCTGCTCTATTTCATGGAGCTGGTTTCCTCTCATGGAGCTAGTCTCTCTCTCATGGAGCCGGTCTCTCTCATAAAGCTGGACTCTTTTTCTCAGAAAGCTTGTCCCTCTCATGGAGCTGGACTCTCTCTCATGGAACTGGTCTCTGTCTGTCAGAAAGCTGGTCTGTCTCTCATGGCGCTGCTCTCTTTCATGAAGCTTGTCTCTCTCTCATGGTATTGGTCTATCTCATGGAGCTGGTCTCTCTCTCTCATTGAGCTGGTCTCTCTCTCATTGAGCTAAAATATCTAATGGAGCTTGCCTCTCTCTTTCTGGAAGCTGGTCTTTCTCATGAAGCTGGTCTCTCTCCCTCATAGAGCTGGTCTCTCTTTCACAGAACTGGTATCTCTCCAGGAGCTGGTCTCCCTCTCTCATGGAACTGGTCTCTCTCTCATGGAGCTGGTCTTTCTCTCATGGAGCTGGTCTCTCTATCTCATGCAGCTGGTCTCTTCTATCAGGCTGGTCTCTCTCTTACATGGAGAAGGTCTCTCTCATGGAGCTAGTTTCTCTCTCTCAGGGAGCTGGTCTCTCTCATGCAGCTGGTGTCCACTCTCATGGAGCTGATTTCTGTCTCTCATAAAGCTGGTCTCCCTCATGGAGCTGTTCTCTCTCTTTCATGGAGCTGAACTTTCTCATAAACCTGGTCTCTCTCATAGAGCTGGTCTCTCTCTAATGGAGCTCGTATCTCCCATGGAGCTGATCTCTCTCTCAGGAAACTGGTCTCTCTCGTGGAGCATGTCTCTCTCATGGAGCTGGTCTCACTCTCATGGAGCTAGTCTCTCTCATGGAACTGGTCTCTCTCTCTAATGGAGCTGGTCTCTCTCTCTCATGGATCTGTTCTTTCTTTCATGGAGCTGGTCACTCTCATGGAGCTGGTCTCACGCTCTCAGGGATCTGGTCTCTCTCATGGAGCTGGTCTCTCTCTCAGGGAGCTGGTCTCTCTCAGGGAGCTGGTCTCTCCCTCATCGAGCTGGTTTCTTCCCCTCAGGGAGCTGGTCTGTCTCTCATGGACATGGTCTCTCCAACAGAGCTTGTCTGTCTCCCTCATGCGGCTGGTCTCTCTCATTGAGCTGGTCTCCCCCTCTCTCATGGAGCTGGTCTCTCTCTCATTGAGGTAATGTCTCTAATAAAGCTGGTCTCTTTCTCTTTAGAAGCTGGTGTCTCTCATGGAGCTTCTCTCTCTCTCATGGAGCTTGTCTCTCTCTCATGGAGCTGTTCTCTCTCTCTAATGGAGCTTGTCTCTGAATCTCATAGAGCTGGTCTCTCTCTCATGGAGCTGTTCATTCTCTTGGAGCTGGTTGCTCTCTCTCAGGGACCATGTCTCTCTCATGGAGGTGGTCTCTGTTTCCAGGGTTCTAGTCTCTCACATGGAGCTGGTCTCTCTCTCATAGAGCTGTCTCTCTCTCATGGAGCTGGTCTCTCTCTCTGAGGGAGCTGGTCTGTTTCTCATGGCGCTGCTCTCTTTCATGGAGCTGGTCTCCCTCATGGAGCTGGTCTCTCTCATGGAGCCGGTCTCTCTCATGGAGCTGGACTCTTTTTCTCAGAAAGCTGGTCTCTCTCATGGAGCTGGTCTCTCTCTCATGTAACTTGTCTCTCTCTGTCAGGGAGCTGGTCTGTCTCTCATGGCGCTGCTCTCTTTCATGAAGCTTGTCTCTCTCTCTCATGGAATTGGTCTCTCTAAGGGAGCTGGTCTCTCTCTCATGAAGCTGGTCTTTCTCATGGAGCTGGACTCTTTGTTCAGAGCTGGTCTCCTTTATGGATCTGGTTTCTCTCTCATGGAGCTGGTCTCTCTCATGGAGCTTGTCTCTCTCTCAAAGAGCTGGAATTTATTTTTCTCGTGAAGCTGGTCACTCTTTAGTGTATTTGTTCTCTTTCTCTCATGGAGCTGGTTTCTCTCTCATGGAGCTGGTCTCTCTCATGGAGCTGGAAACTTTCTCTCACGAAGCTGGTCTCTTTCATGGAGCTGGTATCTCGCTCATGGAACTGGTCTCTCTCATGGAGCTGGTCTCTCTCTCAGAACTTGACTCTATTTCTCTAATAGAGCTGGTCTTTCTCTCTCATGTTGTTGGTCTCTCTCTCTCAAGTATTTGTTTTATCTCTCTCTTGTATTTGGTCTCTCTCTCTCATGGAGCTGGTCTCTCTCTCTCTTGGAGGTGCTCTTTCTCTCTTTGAGTTTTTCTCACTCATGGAGCTGGTCTCACTTTCTCCGGAACCTGGTTTCTCTCATGAAGGTTGTCTCTCTTTCAGGTATCTGGTCTTTCTCATTGAGCTGGTCTCTCTTTCATGGAGCTGGTATCTTTCCCATGGAGCTGGTCTCTCGCTCTCATGGAGCTGGTCTTTCCAATGGGCTGGTCTCTCACTCTCATGGAGCTGGTCTCTCTCACTCATGGAGCTGGTCTCTCTCATGGACCTAGTTTCTCTCATGGACATGGTCTCTCTCAGGGAGCTAGTCTCTCTCATTGAACCGGTCTCTCTTTCATGAAGCTGGTATTTCTCAGGGAGCTGGTCTCCCTCTCTCATGGAGCTGGTCTCTGTTTCATGGAGGTTGTATCTCTCAGCGAGCTTGTCTTTCTCTCTCATGGAGGTGGTCTCTGTCTCATGGAGAGGTCTCTCTCATGAAGCTTGTTTTTCTCAGGAAGCTAATCTCTCTCTCACGGAGCTGGTCTCTCTCTTTCATGGAGCTGGTCTCTCTCTCATGGAGCTGGCCATTCTCATGGAGCTGATCTCTTTCTCTAACGGAGCTCTTCTGTCTCATGGAGCTGGCCTCTGTTTCAGGGATCTGTTCTTTCTCATGGAGCTGGTCTCTCTCCTCTCGTGGATCTTGTCTCTCTCATGGAGATGGTATCTCTCATGGACCTTGTCTCTCTCTTGGAGCATCTCTCTCTCTCATGGAGGTGGTCTCTCTCTAAGGGAGCTGGTCTCTCTCATGGAGCTGGTCTCTCCCTCATCGAGCTGCTCTCTCCCTCTCAGGGAGCTGTCTGTCTCTCATGGAGCTGGTCTTTCAAACAGAGCTTGTCTGTATCTCTCATGGGGCTGGTCTCTCTCATTGAGCTGGTCTCTCCCTCTCTCATGCAGCTGGTCTCTCTCTCATTGAAATAATGTCTCTAATAAACCTGGTCTCTTTCTCTTTAGAAGCTGGTGTCTCTCATGGAGCTTCTCTCTCTCTCATGGAGCTTGTCTCTCTCTCATGGAGCTGTTCACTCTCTCTAATGGAGCTTGTCTCTCAATCTCATAGAGCTGGTCTCTCTCTCATGGAGCTGTTCCTTCTCATGGAGCTGGTTGCTCTTTCTCAGGGGCCATGTCTCTCTCATGGAGCTGGTCTCTGTTTCAGGGATCTAGTCTCTCACATGAGCTGGTCTCTCTCTCATAGAGCTTGTCTCTCTCTCATGGAGCTGGTCTCCCTCTCTCAGGGAGCTGGTCTGATTCTCATGGGGCTGCTCTTTTTCATGGAGCTGGTCTCTCTCTCATGGAGCCGGTCTCTCTCATGGAGCTGGACTCTTTTTCTCAGAAAGCTGGTCTCTCTCATGGAGCTGGTCTCTCTCTCATGGAACTGGTCTCTCTCTGTCAGGGAGCTGGTCTGTCTCTCATGGCGCTGCTCTCTTTCATGAAGCTTGTCTCTCTCTCTTATGGAATTGGTCTCTCTCATGGAGCTGGTCTCTCTCTCTTGAAGCTGGTCTTTCTCATGGAGCTGGACTCTTTGTTCAGAGCTGGTCTCCCTCATGGACCTGGTTTCTCTCTCATTGAGCTGGTCTCTCTCATAGAGCTTGTCTCTCTCTCATGGAGCTGGTCTCCCTCTCTCAGGGAGCTGGTCTGTTTCTCATGGGGCTGCTCTTTTTCATGGAGCTGGTCTCCTCTCATGGAGCTGGTCTCTCTCTCATGGAACCGGTCTCTCTCATGGAGCTGGACTCTTTTTCTCAGAAAGCTGGTCTCTCTCATGGAGCTGGTCTCTCTCTCATGGAGCCGGTCTCTCTCATGGAGCTGGACTCTTTTTCTCAGAAAGCTGGTCTCTCTCATGGAGCTGGTCTCTCTCTCATGGAACTGGTCTCTCTCTGTCAGGGAGCTGGTCTGTCTCTCATGGCGCTGCTCTCTTTCATGAAGCTTGTCTCTCTCTCTTATGGAATTGGTCTCTCTCATGGAGCTGGTCTCTCTCTCTTGAAGCTGGTCTTTCTCATGGAGCTGGACTCTTTGTTCAGAGCTGGTCTCCCTCATGGACCTGGTTTCTATCTCATTGAGCTGGTCTCTCTCATGGAGCTTGTCTCTCTCTCAAAGAGCTGGACTTTATTTTTCTCGTGAAGCTGGTCACTCTCTCATGTATTTGTTCTCTTTCTCTCATGGACCTGGTCTCTCTCTCATGGAGCTGGGCTCTCTCATGGAGCTGGAAACTTTCTCTCAAGAAGCTGGTTTCTCTCATAGTGCTGGTCTATCTCTAATTGAACTGGTTTTCTCATGGAGCTGGTCTCTCCCTCAGGAACTTGACTCTATTTCTCTAATAGAGCTGGTCTTTCTATCTCATGTTGTTGGTCTCTCTCTCTCAAGTAGTTGTTTTATCTCTCTCTTGTAGTTGGTCTCTCTCTCTCATGAAGCTGGTCTCTCTCTCTCATTGAGCTGGTCTCTCTCATGGAGCTAATTTCTAGCATGGACATGGTCTCTCTCATGGAGCTGGTCTCTCTCTCTGAGAAAGCTCGTCTGTCTCTCATGGAGCTGGACTCTTAATGGAGCTGGTCTTTCTCCCTCATAGAGCTGGACTCTCTCTCACAGAACTGGTATTGCTCCAGGAGCTGGTCTCCCTCTCTCATGTACCTTGTCTCTCTCTCATGGAGCTGGTCTCTCTCTCATGGATCTTGTCTCTCTATCTCATGCAGCTGGTCTCTTCTATCGAGCTGTTCTCTCTCTCTCATGGAGAAGGTCTCTCTCATGGGAGCTAGTTTCTCTCTCTCTCAGGGAGCTGATCTCTTTCATGCAGCTGGTGTCTCACTCTCATGGAGCTGATTTCTGTCTCTCATAAAGCTGGTCTTTCTCATGGAGCTGGTCTCTCTCTTTCATGGAGCTGATCTTTCTCATAAAGCTGGTCTCTCTCATAGAGCTGGTCTCTCTCTAATGGAGCTCGTTTCTCCCATGGAGCTGATCTCTCTCTCTCAGGGAACTGGTATCTCTCGTGAAGCTTCTCTCTCTCAGGAAGATGGTCTCTCTATAATGGAGCTGGTCTCACTCTCATGGAGCTGGTCTCTCTCATGGAACTCGTCTCTCTTTCTCATGGAGAAGGTCTCTCTCATGTAGCTCGTTTCTCTCTCTGTCAGGGAGCTGGTTTCTCTAATTGAGATGGGGTCTCTCTCTCTTGGAGCTGATCTCTGTCTCTCATGAAGCTGGTCTCCTTCATTAAGCTGGTCTCTCTCTTTCATTGAGCTGCTCTTTCTCATAAAGCTGGTATCTCTCTTGGAACTGGTCTCTCTCTCATGGAACTGGTTTCTCCATGGAGCTGAACTCTTTCTCAGGGAACAGGTCTCTCTCGTGGAGCTGGTTTCTCTCATGGAGCTGGTCTCTCTCTCTCAGGAACCTGGACTCTCTCATGGACCTGGTATCTCTCGAGAAGCTTGTCTCTCTCATGGAGCTGGTCTCTCGTTCTTGGAGCTGGTCTCTCTCTCATGGAGCTGGTCTCTCTCATTGAACCAGTCTCTTTCATGGAGCTGGTATTTTCAGGGAGCTGGTCTCCCTCTCTCATGGAGCTGGTCTCTGTTTCATGGAGCTTGTATCTCTCAGGGTGCTTGTCTTTCTCTCTAATGGAGGTGGTCTCTGTCTCATGGAGAAAGTCTCTCTCATGAAGCTTGTTTTTCTCAGGAAGCTAATCTCTCTCTCATGGAGCTGGTTTCTCTCTCTCATGGAGCTGGTCTCTCTCTCATGGAGCTGGTCATTCTCATGGAGCTGGTCTCTTTCTCTCACGGAGCTCTTCTGTCTCATGGAGCTGGTCTCTGTTTCAGGGATCTGTTCTTTCTCATGGAGCTGGTCTCTCTCGTGGATCTTGTCTCTCTCATGGAGATGGTCTCACTCTCTCAGGAAGCTTGTCTGTCTCTCATGGCGCTGCTCTCTCCCATGCAGATGATGTCTCTCTCTCATGGAGCTCGTCTCTCTCTCATTGAGCTAATATATCTCATAAAGCTGGACTCTCTCTCTCAAAATGCTGGTCTCTCTCATGTAGCTGGTCTCTCTCATGGAGGTGGTCTCTCTCTCTCAGGGAACTGGTCTGTCTCTCATAAACCTGGTCTCTCCAATATACCTGGTCTTTCTCTCTTATGGAGCTTCTTTCTCTCATGGAGCTCTTCTCTCTCTCTCATGTAGCTGGACTCTCTCTCATTTAGCTAATGTCTCTCATAAAGCTGGTCTTTCTCTCTCTCTGGAAGCTGGTGTCTCTCATGGAGCTGGTCTCTCTCTCAGGGTGCTGGTATCTCTAAGGGAGCTGGTCTCCCTCTCTCATGGAGATGGTCTCTCTCTCA
Source organism: Ictidomys tridecemlineatus (assembly GCF_052094955.1). Classification (NCBI taxonomy): domain Eukaryota; kingdom Metazoa; phylum Chordata; class Mammalia; order Rodentia; family Sciuridae; genus Ictidomys; species Ictidomys tridecemlineatus. The sequence continues at coordinate 140,446 of NW_027526092.1, forward strand.
TAAACTGATTTCTCTCTAATGGAGCTAGTCTCTCTTTCTCTCTAATGGAGCTGGTCTTTCTCTATCAGGGAGTTCGTCTCTCTTGCTCAGGGATCTGGTCTCTCTTGCATGGAGCTGGTTTCTTCCATGGAGCTGGTCTCTCTTTATAATGGAGCTGGTCTCTGTAATGGAGCTGATCTGTCTCTCTTGGAGCTGATCTCTCTCTCAATGAGCTGGTCTCTGTCATGGAGCTGGTTTCTCTCTGAGGGAGCTGCTCTCTCTCATGGAGCTAGACTCTCACTGTCATGGAGCTGATCTCTGTCTCTCATGAAGCTGGTCTCTCTCATGGAGCTGGTCTCTCTCTTTCAGGAAGCTGGTCTCTCTCATGGATCTGCTGTCTCTCTCATAGATCTGTTCTCCCTCATGGAGCTGGTGTCTCTCTTACATGAAGCTCTTCTTACTCATAAAGCTTGTCTCTCTCATGGAGCTGGTCTCTCTTTCATGAAGCTGGTCTTTTCCATGGAGCTATCTCTCTGTCTCAGGGAGCTGGTGTCTCTAATGGACCTCGTCTCTCTCGTGGAGCTGGTCTCTCTATCTCAAGGAGCGGGTCTCTCTCATGGACCTGGTATCTCTCGTGGAGCTTGTCTTTCTCTTGGGGCATCTCTCCCTCTAATGGAGGTGGTCTCTCTCTCATGTATCTGTTCACTCTCATGGAGCAGGTACTACTCATGGAGCAGCTTACTCTCTCTCATGGAGCTGGTCTCTCTCATTGAGGTGGTCTCTCTCTTATGGAGCTGGTCTTTCTCATGGAGCTGGTCTCTCTCTTTCATGGAGCTGCTCTCTCTCTCATGGAGCTGGTATCCCTCTCACGGATCTGGTCTCTGGTAGGGAGCTGGTCTCTCTGTTTAATGGAGCTGGTTTCTGTCTCATGGAGCTGGTCTCTCTCTCATGGAGCTCGTCTCTCTCTCTCATGGAGTTGGACTCTCACTCTCATGGATCTGGTCTATTTCTCATGAAGCTGGTCACTCTCATGTAGCTGGTCTCTCTCTCTAAAGAAGCTGGTCTCTCTCATGGAGCTGGTCTATCTCTCATGGTGCTACTCTATCCCATAGAGCTGGTCTCTCTCTCTCTCATGGAGCTGCTTTCCCTCATGGAGCTGGTCTCTCTCTCTCATGGAGCTGCTCTTTCTCATGGAGCTGGTCTCTCTCTCTCATGGAGCTGGTATCCCTCTCACGGATCTGGTCTCTGCTAGGGAGCTGGTCTCTCTGTTTAATGGAGCTGGTTTCTGTCTCATGGAGCTAGTCACTCTCATGTAGCTGTTCTCTCTCTCTCAGGAAGCTGGTCTCTCTCATGGAGCTGGTCTATCTCTCATGGCGCTGCTCTCTCCCGTAGAGCTGGTCTCTCTCTCTCATGGAGCTGCTCTCCCTCATGGAGCTGCTCTCTCTCTCTCTCATGGAGCTGGTCTCTCTCTCATTGAGCTAATATATCTAATGGAGCTTGCCTCTCTCTTTCTGGAAGCTGGTCTTTCTCATGGAGCTGGTCTCTCTCTCAGGGAGCTGGTCTCTCTCATGGAGCTGGTCTCTCCCTCATCGAGCTGCTCTCTCCCTCTCAGGGAGCTGGTCGGTCTCTTATGGAGCTGGTCTCTCCAACAGAGCTTGTCTGTCTCTCTCATGGGGCTGGTCTCTCTCATTGAGCTGGTCTCTCCCTCTCTCATGGAGCTGGTCTCTCTCTCTCATTGAGGTAATGACTCTAATAAAGCTGGTCTCTTTCTCTTTAGAAGCTGGTGTCTCTCATGGAGCTTCTCTCTCTCTCATGGAGCTTGTCTCTCACTCATGGAGCTGTTCTGTCTCTCTAATGGAGCTTGTCTCTCAAAATCATAGAGCTGGTCTCTCTCTCATGGAGCTGTTCATTCTCATGGAGCTGGTTGTTCTCTCTCAGGGACCATGTCTCTCTCATGGAGCTGGTCTCTGTTTCAGGGATCTAGTCTCTCACATGGAGCTGGTCTCTCTCTCAAAGGGCTTGTCTCTCTCTCATGGAGCCGGTCTCTCTCATGGAACTAGACTCTTTTTCTCAGAAAGCTGGTTTCTCTCATGGAGCTTGTCTCTCTCTCATGGAACTGGTCTCTCTCGGTCAGGGAGCTGGTCTGTCTCTCATGGCGCTGCTCTCTTTCATTAAGGTTGTTTCTCTCTCTCATGCAATTAGTCTCTCTCATGGAGCTGGTCTCTCTCTCATAAAGCTGGTCTTTCTCATAGAGCTGGACTCTTTGTTCACAGCCTGTCTCCCTCATGGACCTGGTTTCTCTCTCATGGAGCTGGTCTCTCTCATGGAGCTGGTCTCTGTCTTTAATGGAGCTGCTCTCCCTCATGGAACTGGACTCCGTCTCATGAATCTGGTCTCTCCTAGCGAGCTGGTCTCCCTGTTTAATGGAGCTGGTTTCTGTCTCTTGGAGCTGGTCTCTCTCTCATGGAGCTCGTCTCTCTCTCTCTCATGGAGTTTTTTCTCTCACTCTCATGGATCTGGTTTATCTCTCATGGAGCTAGTCACTCTCATGTAGCTGGTCTCTCTCTCTCTCAGGAAGCTGGTCTCTCTCATGGAGCTGGTCTATCTCTCATGGCGCTGCTCTCTCCCGTAGAGCTGGTCTCTCTCTCTCTCATGGAGCTGCTTTCCCTCATGGAGCTGGTCTCTCTCTCTCATGGAGCTGCTCTTTCTCATGGAGCTGGTCTCTCTCTCTCATGGAGCTGGTATCCCTCTCACGGATCTGGTCTCTGCTAGGGAGCTGGTCTCTCTGTTTAATGGAGCTGGTTTCTGTCTCATGGAGCTAGTCACTCTCATGTAGCTGTTCTCTCTCTCTCAGGAAGCTGGTCTCTCTCATGGAGCTGGTCTATCTCTCATGGCGCTGCTCTCTCCCGTAGAGCTGGTCTCTCTCTCTCATGGAGCTGCTCTCCCTCATGGAGCTGCTCTCTCTCTCTCTCATGGAGCTGGTCTCTCTCTCATTGAGCTAATATATCTAATGGAGCTTGCCTCTCTCTTTCTGGAAGCTGGTCTTTCTCATGGAGCTGGTCTCTCTCTCAGGGAGCTGGTCTCTCTCATGGAGCTGGTCTCTCCCTCATCGAGCTGCTCTCTCCCTCTCAGGGAGCTGGTCGGTCTCTTATGGAGCTGGTCTCTCCAACAGAGCTTGTCTGTCTCTCTCATGGGGCTGGTCTCTCTCATTGAGCTGGTCTCTCCCTCTCTCATGGAGCTGGTCTCTCTCTCTCATTGAGGTAATGACTCTAATAAAGCTGGTCTCTTCTCTTTAGAAGCTGGTGTCTCTCATGGAGCTTCTCTCTCTCTCATGGAGCTTGTCTCTCACTCATGGAGCTGTTCTGTCTCTCTAATGGAGCTTGTCTCTCAAAATCATAGAGCTGGTCTCTCTCTCATGGAGCTGTTCATTCTCATGGAGCTGGTTGTTCTCTCTCAGGGACCATGTCTCTCTCATGGAGCTGGTCTCTGTTTCAGGGATCTAGTCTCTCACATGGAGCTGGTCTCTCTCTCAAAGGGCTTGTCTCTCTCTCATGGAGCCGGTCTCTCTCATGGAACTAGACTCTTTTTCTCAGAAAGCTGGTTTCTCTCATGGAGCTTGTCTCTCTCTCATGGAACTGGTCTCTCTCGGTCAGGGAGCTGGTCTGTCTCTCATGGCGCTGCTCTCTTTCATTAAGGTTGTTTCTCTCTCTCATTGCAATTAGTCTCTCTCATGGAGCTGGTCTCTCTCTCATAAAGCTGGTCTTTCTCATAGAGCTGGACTCTTTGTTCACAGCCTGTCTCCCTCATGGACCTGGTTTCTCTCTCATGGAGCTGGTCTCTCTCATGGAGCTGGTCTCTGTCTTTAATGGAGCTGCTCTCCCTCATGGAACTGGACTCCGTCTCATGAATCTGGTCTCTCCTAGCGAGCTGGTCTCCCTGTTTAATGGAGCTGGTTTCTGTCTCTTGGAGCTGGTCTCTCTCTCATGGAGCTCGTCTCTCTCTCTCTCATGGAGTTTTTCTCTCACTCTCATGGATCTGGTTTATCTCTCATGGAGCTAGGTCACTCTCATGTAGCTGGTCTCTCTCTCTCTCAGGAAGCTGGTCTCTCTCATGGAGCTGGTCTATCTCTCATGGCGCTGCTCTCTCCCGTAGAGCTGGTCTCTCTCTCTCATGGAGCTGCTCTCCCTCATGGAGCTGCTCTCTCTCTCTCTCATGGAGCTGGTCTCTCTCTCAGGGAACTGGGTCTCTCTCGTGGTGCTTGTCTCTCTCATGAAGATGGTCTCTCTTTCATTTAGCTGGTCTTACTCTCCTGGAGCTGGTCTCTCTCATTGAACTGGTCTCTCTCTTTCACGGATCTCTTCTCTGTCTCTCATGGAGCTGGTCTCTCTCTATCATGGATGGTCTCTCTCTCTCATGAAGATGGTCTCTCTTTCATGGAGCTGGTCTCACTCTTCTGGAGCTGGTCTCTCTCATTGAACTGGTCTCTCTTTCCCATGGATCTCTTCTCTCTCTCTCATGGATCTGATTTCTCTCTCTTGGACCTGGTCCTACTCTCATTGAACTGGTCTCTCTCATGGAGCTGGTCTCTCTTTCTCCGGAAGCTGGTCTCTATCATGAAGCTATTATCTCTTTCAGGGATCTGGTCTCTCACATGAGGGTGGTCTCTCTCTCTCATGGAGCTGATCTCTATCTCATGGAGCTGGTCTCTCTCTCTCATTATGCTTGTCTATCTGTCATTGAGCTTGTTTCTCTCTCATGGAGCTGGTGCCTCCCTCTCATGGAGCCCATATCGCTCTCTGATGGAGCTGGTCTCTGTCATGGAGCTGGTCTCTCTCTATCATGGAGCTGGTCTCTTTCATAAAGCTGGTCGCTCTCTCTCAAGAAGCTGGTCTCTCTCATGGTGCTGGTCCCTCTCTCTCATGGAGCTTGTATCTCTCTCTCAAGGAGATGGTCCCTCTCATGGAGCTGGTCTCTCTCTCATGGTGCTATTCTGTCTCTCATGGAGCAAATCTCTCCCATGGAGCTTGTCTCTATCTCTCATGGAGCTGCTCTGTCTCATGGAGCTGGTCTCTCTCTCATGAAAATGGTATCTCCCAAGGAGCTGGTGTCCTTCTGTCATCTAGCTGGTCTTACTTTCACATGGAGCTGGTCTCTCTCTCTGATGGATCTGGTCTCTATATCTCATGCAGCTCGTCTCTTATATCGAGCTGGTCTCTCACTCTCTCATGGAGAAGGTCTCTCTCATGTAGCTCATTTCTCTCTCTCTCAGGGAGGTGGTTTCTCTCATGGAGATGGTGTCTCTCTCTCTTGGAGCTGATCTCTGTCTCTCATGAAGCTGGTCTCCCTCATAAAGCTGGTCTCTCTCTTTGATTGAGCTTCTCTTTATCATAAAGCTGGTATCTCTCTTGGAGCTGGTCTCTCTCTCATGGAACTGGTTTCTTCATGGAGCTGATCTCTTTCTAAGGGAACTGGTCTCTCTAATGGAGCTGGGTTCTCACATGGAGCTGGTCTCTCTCTTTCAGGAAGTTGGTCTCTCTCATGGACCTGGTATCTCTCGAGGAGCTTGTCTCTCTCATGGAGCTGGTCTCTCGTTCTTGGAGCTGGTCTCTCTCATGGAGCTGGTCTCTTTTTCATGGAGCTGGTATTTATCAGGGAGCTGGTCTCCCTCTCTCATGGAGCTGGTCTCTTTTTAATGGAGCTTGTATCTCTCAGGGTGCTTGTCTTTCTCTCTCATGGAGGTGGTCTCTGTCTCATGGAGAAGGTCTCTCTCATGAAGCTTGTTTTCCTCAGGAAGCTAATCTCTCTCTCATGGAGCTGGTCTCTCTCTCTCTCATGGAGCTGGTCTCTCTCTCATGGAGCTGGTCATTCTCATGGAGCTGGCCTCTTTCTCTCACGGAGCTCTTCTGTCTCATAAAACTGGTCTCTGTTTCAGGGATCTGGTATTTCTCATGGAGCTGGTCTCTCTCGTGGATCTTGTCTCTCTCATGGAGATGGTCTCACTCTCTCAGGAAGCTTGTATGTCTCTCATGGCGCTGCTCTCTTCCATGTAGATGGTGTTTCTCTCTCATGGAGCTCATCTCTCTCTCATTGAGCTAATATCTCTCATGGAGCTGGACTCTCCCTCTCAAAATCCTGGTCTCTCTCATGTAGCTGGTCTCTCGCATGGAGGTGGTCTCTCTCTCTCAGGGAACTGGTCTGTCTCTCATAGACCTGCTCTCTCCAATATAGCTGGTCTTTCTCTCTTATGGAGCTTCTTTCTCTCATGGAGCTCATCTCTCGCTCTCATGTAGCTGGACTCTCTCTCTCATTGAGCTAATGTCTCTAATAAAGCTGGTCTTTCTTACTTTCTGAAAGCTGGTGTCTCTCATGGAGCTGGTCTCTCTCTCAGGGTGCTGGTATCTCTAAGGGAGCTGGTCTCCCTCTCTCATGGAGCTGGTCTCTCTCTCATGGAGCTGATTTCTCTCTCATGGAGCTAGTCTCTCTCTCTCTCTCATGGAGCTGGTTTTTCTCTGTCAGGGAGTTCGTCTCTCTTGCTCAGAGACCTGGTCTCTCTCGCATGCAGCTGGTTTCTTCCATGGAGCTGGTCTCTCTTTATAATGGAGCTGGTCTCTGTCATGGAGCTGATCTGTCTCTCTTGGAGCTGATCTCTCTCTCAATGAGCTGGTCTCTGTCATGGAGCTGGTTTTTCTCTGAGGGAGCTGCTCTCTCTCATGGAGCTGGACTCTCAACTATCATGGAGCTGATCTCTGTCTCTCATGGAGCTGGTCTCTCTCTTTCAGGAAGCTGGTCTCTCTCATGGATCTGCTGTCTCTCTCACAGAGATGGTCTTTCTCATGGAGCTGGTGTCTCTCTTTAATGGAGCTGTTCTTTCTCATAAAGCTGGTCTCTTTCATGGAGCTGGTCTCACTTTCATGGAGCTGGTCTCTACCATGGAGCTATCTCTCTCTCAGGGAGCTGGTCTCTCTAATGGACCTGGTCTCTCTATCTCAAGGAGCGGGTCTCTCTCATGGAGGTGGTATCTCTCGTGGAGCTTGTCTCTCTCTTGGGACATCTCTCTCTCTCATGGAGGTGGTCTCTCTTTCATGGATCTGGTCCCTCTCATGGAGTTGGTACCACTCATGGAGCCGCTCACTCTCTCTCATGGAGCCGGTCTCTCTCATTGAGGTGGTCTCTCTCTTATGGAGCTGGTCTTTCTCATGGAGCTGGTCTCTCTCTTTCATGGAGCTGCTCTCTCTCTCATGGAGCTGGTCTCCCTCTCATGGATCTGGTCATTCCTAGGGAGCTGGTCTTTCTGTATAATGGACCTGGTTTCTGTCTCATGGAGCTGGTCTCTCTCTTATGGAGCTCGTCTCTTTCTCTCATGGAGTTGTTCTCTCACTATCATGGATCTGGTGTATCTCTCATGGAGCTGGTCACTCTCATGTAGCTGGTCTCTCTCTCTCAGGAAGCTGGTCTATCTCATGGAGCTGGTCTATCTCTCATGGCGCTGCTTTCTCCCATAGAGCTGCTCTCTCTCTCTCATGGAGCTGTTCTCCCTCATGGAGCTGGTCTCTCTCTCTCATGGAGCTGGTCTCTCTCTAATTGAGCTAAAATATCTAATGGAGCTTGCCTCTCTCTTTCTGGAAGCTGGTCTTTCTCATGAAGCTGGGCTCTATCTCAGGGAGCTGGTCTCTCTCATGGAGCTGGTCTCTCCCTCATCGAGCTGCTCTCTCCCTCTCAGGGAGCTGGTCTGTCTTTCATGGAGCTGGTCTCTCAAACAGAGCTTGTCTGTCTCTCTCATGGGGCTGGTCTCTCATTGTGGTGGTCTCTCCCTCTCTCATGGAGCTGGTCTCTCTCTCATTGAGGTAATGTCTCTAATAAACCTGGTATCTTTCTCTTTAGAAGCTGGTGTCTCTCATGGAACTTCTCTCTCTCTCATGGAGCTTGTCTCTCTCTCATGGAGCTGTTCTCTCTCTCTAATGGAGCTTGTCTCTCAATCTCATAGAGCTGGTCTCGCTCTCATGGAGCTGTTCGTTCTCATGGAGCTGGTTGCTCTCTCTCAGGGACCATGTCTCTCTCAGGGAGCTGGTCTCTGTTTCAGGGATCTAGTCTCTCACATGGAACTTGTCTCTCTCTCATAGAGCTTGTCTCTCTCTCATGGAGCTGGTCCCTCTCTCTGAGGGAGCTGGTCTGTTTCTCAAGACGCTGCTCTCTTTCATGGAGCTGGTCTACTCTAATGGAGCTGGTCTCTCTCTCATGGAGCTGGTCTCTCTCATGGAGCTGGACTCTTTGTCAGAAAGCTGGTCTCTCTCATGGAGCTGGTCTCTCTCTCACGGAAATGGTCTCTCTCTCTCAGGGAGCTGGTCTGTCTCTCATGGCGCTGCTCTCTTTCATGAAGCTTGTCTCTCTCTCATGGAATTGGTCTCTCTAATGGAGCTGGTCTCTCTCTCATGAAGCTGGTCTTTCTCATGGAGGTGGATTCTTTGTTCAGAGCTGGTCTCCGTCATGGACCTGGTTTCTCTCTCATGGAGCTGGTCTCTCTCATTGAGGTGGTCTCTCTCTTATGGAGCTGGTCTTTCTCATGGAGCTGGTCTCTCTCTTTCATGGAACTGCTCTCTCTCTCATGGAGCTGGTCTCCCTCTCATGGATCTGGTCATTCCTAGGGAGCTGGTCTCTCTGTATAATGGAGCTGGTTTCTGTCTCATGGAGCTGGTCTCTCTCTTATGGAGCTCGTCTCTTTCTCTCATGGAGTTGTTCTCTCACTATCATGGATCTGGTGTATCTCTCATGGAGCTGGTCACTCTCATGTAGCTGGTCTCTCTCTCTCAGGAAGTTGGTCTCTCTCATGGAGCTGGTCTATCTCTCATGGCGCTGCTCCCTCCCATAGAGCTGGTCTCTCTCTCTCATGGAGCTGTTCTCCCTCATGGAGCTGGTCTCTCTCTCTCATGGAGCTGGTCTCTCTCTAATTGAGCTAAAATATCTAATGGAGCTTGCCTCTCTCTTTCTGGAAGCTGGTCTTTCTCATGGAGTTGGGCTCTCTCTCAGGGAGCTGGTCTCTCTCATGGAGCTGGTCTCTCCCTCATCGAGCTGCTCTCTCCCTCTCAGGGAGCTGGTCTGTCTCTCATGGAGCTGGTCTCTCCAACAGAGCTTGTCTGTCTCTCTCATGGGGCTGGTCTCTCTCATTGTGGTGGTCTCTCCCTCTCTCATGGAGCTGATCTCTCTCTCATTGAGGTAATGTCTCTAATAAACCTGGTCTCTTTCTCTTTAGAAGCTGGTGTCTCTCATGGAGCTTCTCTCTCTCTCATGGAGCTTGTCTCTCTCTCATGGAGCTGTTCTCTCTCTCTAATGGAACTTGTCTCTCAATCTCATAGAGCTGGTCTCTCTCTCATGGAGCTGTTCGTTCTCATGGAGCTGGTTGCTCTTTCTCAGGGACCATGTCTCTCTCATGGAGCTGGTCTCTGTTTCAGGGATCTAGTCTCTCATATGGAACTTGTCTCTCTCTCATAGAGCTTGTCTCTCTCTCATGGAGCTGGTCTCTCTCTCTCTCAGGGAGCTGGTCTGTTTCTCATGACGCTGCTCTCTTTCATGGAGCTGGTCTACTCTAATGGAGCTGGTCTCTCTCTCATGGAGCTGGTCTCTCTCATGGAGCTGAACTCTTTTTGTCAGAAAGCTGGTCTCTCTCATGGAGCTGGTCTCTCTCTAACGGAAATGTTCTCTCTCTGTCAGGGAGCTGTTTTGTCTCTCATGGCGCTGCTCTCTTTCATGAAGCTTGTCTCTCTCTCATGGAATTGGTCTCTCTAATGGAGCTGGTCTCTTTCTCATGAAGCTGGTCTTTCTCATGGTGGTGGACTCTTTGTTGAGAGCTGGTCTCCCTCATGGACCTGGTTTCTCTCTCATTTAGCTGGTCTCTCTCATTGAGCTTGTCCCTCTCTCAAAGAGCTGGACTTTATTTTTCTCGTGAAGCTGGTCACTCTCTCATGTATTTGTTCTCTTTCTCTCATTGAGCTGGTCTCTCTCTCATGGAGCTGGTCTCTCTCATGGAGCTGGAAACTTTCTCTCATGAAGCTGGTCTCTCTCATGGAGCTGGTCTCTCTCTCATGGAACTGGTCTCTCTCATAAAGCTGGTCTCTCTCTCAGGAACTTGACTCTATTTCTCTAATAAAGTTGGTCTTTCTCTCTCATGTTGTTGGTCTCTCTCTCTCAAGTAGTTGTTTTATCTCTCTGTTGTAGTTGATCTCTCTCTCTCATGTAGCTGGTCTCTCTCTCTCTCTCTTGGAGCTGCTCTTTCTCACTTTGAGTTGTTCTCACTCATGGAGCTGGTCTCACTCTCTCCGGAACCTGGTCTCTCTCATGAAGGTTGTCTCTCTTTCAGGTATCTGGTCTCTCTCATTGAGCTGGTCTCTCTCTCCTGGAGCTGGTATCTTTCCCATGGAGCTGGTCTCTCGCTCTCATGGAGCTGGTCTCTCCAATAGTTCTGGTCTCTAACTCTCATGGAGCTGGTCTCTCTCTCTCATGGAGCTGGTCTCTCTTATGGAGCTAGTTTCTCTCATGGACATGGTCTGTCTCAGGGAGCTGGTCTCTCTCTCTGAGAAAGCTCGTCTTTCTCTCATGGAGCTGGACTCTTAATGGAGCTGGTCTTTCTCCCTCATAGAGCTGGTCTCTCTCTCACAGAACTGGTATCTCCCCAGGAGCTGGTCTCCCTCTCTCATGGACCTGGTCTCTCTCATGGAGCTGGTCTCTGTTTCAGGGATCTAGTCTCTCACATGGAGCTGGTCTCTCTCTCATAGAGCTTGTCTCTCTCTCATGGAGCTGGTCACTCTCTCTGAGGAAGCTCGTCTGTTTCTCATGGCGCTGCTCTCTTTTATGGAGCTGGTCTCATCTCATGGAGCTGGTCTCTCTCTGATGGAGCCGGTCTCTCTCATGGAGCTGGACTCTTTTTCTCAGAAAGCTGGTCTCTCTCATGGAGCTGGTCTCTCTCTCATGGAACTGGTCTCTCTCTGTCAGGGAGCTGGTCTGTCTCTCATGGCGCTGCTCTCTTTCATGAAGCTTGTCTCTCTCTCTCATGGAATTGGTTTCTCTCAGGGAGCTGGTCTCTCTCTCATAAAGCTGGTCTTTCTCATGGAGCTGGACTCTTTGTTCAGAGCTGGTCTCTGTCATGGACCTGGTTTCTCTCTCATGGAGCTGGTCTATCTCATGGAGCTTGTCTCTCTCTCAAAGAACTGGACTTTATTTTTCTCGTGAAGCTGGTCACTCTCTCATGTATTTGTTCTCTTTCTCTCATGGAGCTGGTCTGCCTCTCATGGAGCTGGGCTCTCTCATGGAGCTGAAAACTTTCTCTCACGAAGCTGGTCTCTCTCATGGATCCGGTCTCTCTCATGGAGCTAAACTCTTTTTCTCAGAAAGCTGGTCTCTCTCATAGAGCTGGTCTCTCTCTCATGGAACTGGTCTCTCTCTGTCAGGAGCTGTTTTGTCTCTCATGGCTCTGCTCTCATTCATGAAGCTTGTCTCACTCTCACATGGAATTTGTCTCTCTCATGTAGCTGGTCTCTCTCTCATGAAGCTGGTCTTTCTCATGGAGCTGGACTCTTTGTTCAGAGATGTTCTCCCTCATGGACCAGGTCTCTCTCTCATGGAGCTGGTCACTCTCATGGAGCTGGTCTCTGTTTCAGGAATCTAGTCTCTCACATGGAGCTGGTCTCTCTCTCATAGAGCTTGTCTCTCTCTCATGGAGCTGGTCTGTTTCTCATGGTGCTACTCTCTTTCATGGAGCTGGTCTCCTCTCATGGAGCTGGTCTCTCTCTCATGGAGCCAGTCTCTCTCATGGAGCTGGACTCTTTTTCTCAGAAAGCTGGTCTCTCTCATGGAGCTGGTCTCTCTCTCATGAAGCTGGTCTTTCTCTTGGAGGTGGACTCTTTGTTCCGAGCTGGTCTCCCTCATGGACCTGGTTTCTCTCTCATGGAGCTGGTCTCTTTCATGGAGCTTGTCTCTCTCTCAAAGAGCTGGACTTTAATTTTCTCGTGAAGCTGTTCACTCTCTCATGTATTTGTTCTCTTTCTCTCATGGAGCTGGTCTCTCTCTCATGGAGCTGGTCTCTCCCATGCAGCTGGTGTCTCACTCTCATGGAGCTGATTTCTGTCTCTCATAAAGCTGGTCTCCCTCATAATGCTGGTCTCTCTCTTTCATGGAGCTGATCTTTCTCATAAAGCTGGTCTCTCTCATAGAGCTGGTCTCTCTCTAATGGAGCTCGTTTCTCCCATGGAGCTGATCACTTTCTCAGGGAGCTGGTCTTCATCATGGAGCTGGTCTCTCTCTTTCATGGAGCTGTTCTTTCTCATAAAGCTGGTCTCTTTCATGGAGCTGGTCTCTCTTTCATGGAGGTGGTCTCTCTCATGGAGCTATCTCTCTCTCAGTGAGCTGGTCTCTCTAATGGACCTGGTCTCTTTCGTGGAGCTGGTCTCTCTATCTCAAGGAGCAGGTCTCTCTCATAAAGATTGTATCTCTCGTGGAGCTTGTCTCTCTCTTGGGGCATCTCTCTCTCTCATGGAGGTGGTCTCTCTCTCATGGATCTTGTCCCTCTCATGGAGCTGGTACCACTCATGGAGCAGCTCACTCTCTATCATGGAGCTTGTCTCTCTCATTGAGGTAGGCCTCTCTCTTATGGAGCTGGTCTTTCTCATAAAGCTGGTCTCTCTCATGGAGCTGGTCTCTCTTTCATGGAGCTCGTTTCTCCCATGGAGCTATCTCTCTCTCAGTGAGCTGGTCTCTCTAATGGACCTGGTCTATCTCGTGGAGCTGGTCTCTCTATCTAAAGGAGCCGGTATCTCTCATGGAGATTGTCTCTCTCTTGGGGCATCTCTCTCATTCATTAAGGTGGTCTCTCTCTCATGGATCTTGTCCCTCTCATGGAGCTGGTACCACTCATGGAGCAGCTCACTCTCTATCATGGAGCTGGTCTCTCTCATTGAGGTGGTCTCTCTCTTATGGAGCTGGTCTTTCTCATGGAGCTTGTCTCTCTCTTTCATGGAGCTGCTCTCCCTCATGGATCTGGTCTCCCTCTCATGGATCTGGTCTCTCCTAGGGAGCTGTTCTCTCTGTTTAATGGAGCTGGTTTCTGTCTCATGGAGCTGGTCTCTCTCTCATGGAGCTCGTCTCTCTCTCTCAAGGAGTTGTTCTCTCACTCTCATGGATCTGGTCTATCTCTCATGGAGCTGGTCACTCTCATATAGCTGGTCTTTCTCTCTCAGAAAGCTGGTCTCTCTCATGGAGCTGGTCTATCTCTCATGGCGCTCATCTCTCCCATAGAGCTGGTCTCTCTCTCTCATGGAGCTGCTCTCCCTCATGGAGCTGGTCTCTCTCTCTAATGGAGCTGGTCTCTCTCTCATTGAGCTAATATATCTAATGGAGCTTGCCTCTTTCTTTCTGGAAGCTGGACTTTCTCATGGAGCTGGTCTCTCTCTCAGGGAGCTGGTCTCTCTCATGGAGCTGGTCTCTCCCTCATCGAGCTGCTCTCTCCCTCTCAGGGAGCTGGTCTGTCTCTCATGGAGCTGGTCTCTCCAACAGAGCTTGTCTGTCTCTCTCATTGGGCTGGTCTCTCTCATTGAGCTGGTCTCTCCCTCTCTAATGGAGCTGGTCTCTCTCACATTGAGGTAATGTCTCTAATAAAGGTGGTCTCTTTCTCTTTAGAAGCTGGTGTCTCTTGTGGAGCTTCTCTCTCTCTCATGGAGCTTGTCTCTCTCTCATGGAGCTGTTCTCTCTCTCTAATAGAGCTTTTCTCTCAATCTCATAGAGCTGGTCTTGCTCTCATGGAGCTGTTCATTCTCATGGAGCTGGTTGCTCTCTCAGGGACCATGTCTATCTCATGGAGCTGGTCTCTGTTTCAGGGATCTAGTCTCTAACATGGAGCTGGTCTCTTTCTCATTGAGCTTGTATCTCTCTCATTTAGCTGGTCTGTTTCTCATGGCGCTACTGTCTTTCATGGAGCTGGTCTCCTCTCATGGAGCTGGTCTCTCTCTCATTAACCCGTCTCTCTCATGGAGCTGGACTCTTTTTCTCAGAAAGCTGGTCTCTCTCATGAAGCTGGTCTCTCTCTCATGAAGCTCGTCTTTCTCTTGGAACTGGACTCTTTGTTCAGAGCTGGTCTCCCTCATGGACCTGGTTTCTCTCTCATGGAGCTGGTCTCTTTCATGGAGCTTGTCTCTCTCTCAAAGAGCTGGACTTTAATTTTCTCGTGAAGCTGTTCACTCTCTCATGTATTTGTTCTCTTTCTCTCATGGAGCTGGTCTCTCTCTCATGGAGCTGGTCTCCCTCATGGAGCTGGAAACTTTCTCTCACGAAGCTGGTCTCTCTCATGGAGCTGGTCACTCTCATGGAACTGGTCTCTCTCATGGAGCTGGTCTCTCTCTCAGGAACTTGACTCTATTTCTCTAATAGAGCTGGTCTTTCTCTCTCATGTTGTTGGTCTCTCTCTCTCAAGTAGTTGTTTTATCTCTCTCTTGTAGTTGGTCTCTCTCTCTCATGGAGCTGGTCTCTCTCTCTCTCGGAGCTGCTCTTTTTCTTTTTGTGTTGTTCTCACTCATGGAGCTGGTCTTATTCTCTCCAGAACCTGGTCTCTCTCATGAAGGTTGTGTCTTTTTCAGGTATCTGGTCTCTCTCATTGAGCTTGTCTCTCTCTCATGGAGCTGGTATCTTTCCCATGGAGCTGGTCTCTCGCTATCATGGAGCTGGTCTCTCCAATGGGGCTGGTCTCTCACTCTCATGGAGCTGGTCTCTCTCTCTCTCATGGAGCTGGTCTCTCTAATGGAGCTAGTTTCTCTCATGGACATGGTCTCTCTCAGGGAGCTAGTCTCTCTCTCTGAGAAAGCTCGTCTGACTCTCATGGAGCTGGACTCTTAATGGAGCTGATCTTTCTCCCTCATAGAGCTGGTCTCTCTCTCTCACAGAACTGGTATCTCTCCAGGAGCTGGTCTCCCTCTCTCATGGACCTGGTCTCCCTCTCATGGAGCTGGTCTCTCTCTCATGGATCTTGTCTCTCTATCTCATGCAGCTGGTCTATTCTATTGAGCTGGTCTCTCTCTCTAATGGACAATGTCTCTCTCATGGATCTAGGTTCTCTCTCTCAGGGAGCTGGTCTCTCTCATGCAGCTGGTGTCTCACTCTCATGGAGCTGATTTCTGTCTCTCATAAAGCTGGTCTCCCTCATGGAACTGGTCTCTCTGTTTCATGGAGCTGAGCTTTCTCATAAAGCTAGTCTCTCTCATAGAGCTGGTCTCTCTCTAATGGAGCTCGTTTCTCCCATGGAGCTGATCTCTCTCTCTCTCAGGGAACTGGTCTCTCTCGTGGAGCTTGTCTCACTCATGTAGATGGTCTCACTCTCTCGGGAAGCTTGTCTGTCTTTCATGGAGCTGCTCTCTCCCATGCAGATGGTGTCTCTCTCTCATGGAGCTCATCTCTCTCTCATTGAGCTAATATCTCTCATGGAGCTGGACTCTCTCTCTCAAAATGCTGGTCTCTCTCATGTAGCTGGTCTCTCTCATGGAGGTTTTCTCTCTCTCTCAGGGAACTCGTCTGTCTCTCATGGACCTGCTCTCTCCAATATAGCTGGTCTTTCTCTCTTATGGAGCTTCTTTCTCTCATGGAACTCTTCTCTCTCTCTCATGTAGCTGGACTCACTCTCATTGAGCTAATGTTTCTCATTAAGCTGATCTTTCTCTCTCTCTGGAAGCTGGTGTCTCTCATGGAGCTGCTCTCTCTCTCAGGGAGCTGGTATCTCTAAGGGAGCTGGTCTCCCTCTCTCATGGAGCTGGTCTCTCTCTCATGGAGCTGATTTCTCTCTCATGGAGCTAGTCTCTCTCTTTCTCATGGAGCTGGTCTTTCTCTATCAGGGAGTTCGTCTCTCATGCTCAGGGAGCTGGTCTCACTCGCATGGAGCTGGTTTCTTCCATGGAGCTGGCCTCTCTTTATAATGGAGCTGGTCTCTGTCATGGAGCTGATCTGTCTCTCTTGGAGCTGATCTCTCTCTCAATAAGCTGGTCTCTGTCATGGAGCTGGTTTCTCTCTGAGGGAGCTGCTCTCTCTCATGGAGCTGGACTCTCACTATCATGGAGCTGATCTCTGTCTCTCATGGAGCTGGTCTCTCTCATGGATCTCGTCTCTCTTTCTCATGGAGTTTTTCTCTCTCTCTCATGGATCTGGTCTATCTCTCATGGAGCTGGTCACTCTCATGTAGCTGGTCTATCTCTCTCCGGAAGCTGGTCTCTCTCATGGTGCTGGTCTATCTCTCATGGCGCTGCTCTCTCCCATAGAGCTGGTCTCTCTCTCATGGAGCTGCTCTCCCTCATGGAGCTGGTCTCTCTCTATCATGGAGCTGGTCTCTCTCTCATTGAGCTAAAATATCTAATGGAGCTGCCTCTCTCTTTCTGGAAGCTGGTCTTTCGCATGGAGTTGGTCTCTCTCTCAGGGAGCTGGTCTCTCTCATTGAGCTGGTCTCTCTCTCAAAGAGCTGGACTTTATTTTTCTTGTGAAGCTGGTCACTCTCTCATGTATTTGTTCTCTTTCTCTCTTGAAGCTGGTCTCTCTCTCATGGAACTGGTCTCTCTCATGGAGCTGGAAACTTTCTCTAACGAAGCTGGTCTCTCTCATGGAGCTGGTCTCTCTCTCATGGAACTGGTCTCTCTCATGGAGCTGGTCTCTCTCTCAGGAACTTGACTCTATTTCTCTAATAGAGCTGGTCTTTCTCTCTCATGTTGTTGGTCTCTCTCTCTCAAGTAGTTGTTTTATCTCTCTCTTGTAGTTGGTCTCTCTCTCTCATGGAGCTGGTCTCTCTCTCTCTCGGAGCTGCTCTTTTTCTTTTTGTGTTGTTCTCACTCATGGAGCTGGTCTTATTCTCTTCAGAACCTGGTCTCTCTCATGAAGGTTGTGTCTTTTCAGGTATCTGGTCTCTCTCATTGAGCTTGTCTCTCTCTCATGGAGCTGGTATCTTTCCCATGGAGCTGGTCTCTCGCTATCATGGAGCTGGTCTCTCCAATGGGGCTGGTCTCTCACTCTCATGGAGCTGGTCTCTCTCTCTCTCATGGAGCTGGTCTCTCTAATGGAGCTAGTTTCTCTCATGGACATGGTCTCTCTCAGGGAGCTAGTCTCTCTCTCTGAGAAAGCTCGTCTGACTCTCATGGAGCTGGACTCTTAATGGAGCTGATCTTTCTCCCTCATAGAGCTGGTCTCTCTCTCTCACAGAACTGGTATCTCTCCAGGAGCTGGTCTCCCTCTCTCATGGACCTGATCTCCCTCTCATGGAGCTGGTCTCTCTCTCATGGATCTTGTCTCTCTATCTCATGCAGCTGGTCTATTCTATTGAGCTGGTCTCTCTCTCTAATGGACAATGTCTCTCTCATGGATCTAGGTTCTCTCTCTCAGGGAGCTGGTCTCTCTCATGCAGCTGGTGTCTCACTCTCATGGAGCTGATTTCTGTCTCTCATAAAGCTGGTCTCCCTCATGGAACTGGTCTCTCTGTTTCATGGAGCTGAGCTTTCTCATAAAGCTAGTCTCTCTCATAGAGCTGGTCTCTCTCTAATGGAGCTCGTTTCTCCCATGGAGCTGATCTCTCTCTCTCAGGGAACTGGTCTCTCTCGTGGAGCTTGTCTCACTCATGTAGATGGTCTCACTCTCTCGGGAAGCTTGTCTGTCTTTCATGGAGCTGCTCTCTCCCATGCAGATGGTGTCTCTCTCTCATGGAGCTCATCTCTCTCTCATTGAGCTAATATCTCTCATGGAGCTGGACTCTCTCTCTCAAAATGCTGGTCTCTCTCATGTAGCTGGTCTCTCTCATGGAGGTTTTCTCTCTCTCTCAGGGAACTCGTCTGTCTCTCATGGACCTGCTCTCTCCAATATAGCTGGTCTTTCTCTCTTATGGAGCTTC
This sequence comes from Ictidomys tridecemlineatus, assembly GCF_052094955.1. Lineage (NCBI taxonomy): Eukaryota > Metazoa > Chordata > Mammalia > Rodentia > Sciuridae > Ictidomys > Ictidomys tridecemlineatus. Next base: position 158,315 of record NW_027526092.1, read on the forward strand.
TTTCTCTCATGGAACTCTTCTCTCTCTCTCATGTAGCTGGACTCACTCTCATTGAGCTAATGTTTCTCATTAAGCTGATCTTTCTCTCTCTCTGGAAGCTGGTGTCTCTCATGGAGCTGCTCTCTCTCTCAGGGAGCTGGTATCTCTAAGGGAGCTGGTCTCCCTCTCTCATGGAGCTGGTCTCTCTCTCATGGAGCTGATTTCTCTCTCATGGAGCTAGTCTCTCTCTTTCTCATGGAGCTGGTCTTTCTCTATCAGGGAGTTCGTCTCTCATGCTCAGGGAGCTGGTCTCACTCGCATGGAGCTGGTTTCTTCCATGGAGCTGGCCTCTCTTTATAATGGAGCTGGTCTCTGTCATGGAGCTGATCTGTCTCTCTTGGAGCTGATCTCTCTCTCAATAAGCTGGTCTCTGTCATGGAGCTGGTTTCTCTCTGAGGGAGCTGCTCTCTCTCATGGAGCTGGACTCTCACTATCATGGAGCTGATCTCTGTCTCTCATGGAGCTGGTCTCTCTCATGGATCTCGTCTCTCTTTCTCATGGAGTTTTTCTCTCTCTCTCATGGATCTGGTCTATCTCTCATGGAGCTGGTCACTCTCATGTAGCTGGTCTATCTCTCTCCGGAAGCTGGTCTCTCTCATGGTGCTGGTCTATCTCTCATGGCGCTGCTCTCTCCCATAGAGCTGGTCTCTCTCTCATGGAGCTGCTCTCCCTCATGGAGCTGGTCTCTCTCTATCATGGAGCTGGTCTCTCTCTCATTGAGCTAAAATATCTAATGGAGCTGCCTCTCTCTTTCTGGAAGCTGGTCTTTCGCATGGAGTTGGTCTCTCTCTCAGGGAGCTGGTCTCTCTCATTGAGCTGGTCTCTCTCTCAAAGAGCTGGACTTTATTTTTCTTGTGAAGCTGGTCACTCTCTCATGTATTTGTTCTCTTTCTCTCTTGAAGCTGGTCTCTCTCTCATGGAACTGGTCTCTCTCATGGAGCTGGAAACTTTCTCTAACGAAGCTGGTCTCTCTCATGGAGCTGGTCTCTCTCTCATGGAACTGGTCTCTCTCATGGAGCTGGTCTCTCTCTCAGGAACTTGACTCTATTTCTCTAATAGAGCTGGTCTTTCTCTCTCATGTTTTTGGTCTCTCTCTCTCAAGTGTTATTTTATCTCTCTCTTGTAGTTGGTCTCTCTCTCATGGAGCTGGTCTGTCTCTCATGGATCTTGTCTCTCTATCTCATGCAGCTGGTCTCTTCTATCGAGCTGGTCTTTCTCTCTCATGGAGAATGTCTCTCTTATGGAGCTAGTTTCTCTCTCTCAGGGAGATGGTCTGTCTCATGCAGCTGGTGTCTCACTCTCATGGAGCTGATTTCTGTCTCTCATAAAGCTGGTCTCTCTCATGGAGCTGGTCTCTCTTTCATGGAGCTGACCTTTCTCATTAAGCTGGTCTCTCTCATAGAGCTGGTCTCTCTCTAATTTAGCTAGTTTCTCCCATGGAACTGATCTCTCTCTCAGGGAGCTGGTCTTTCTCATGGAGCTGGTCTCTCTCTTTCATGGAGCTGTTCTTTCTCATAAAGCTGGTCTCCTGTTATGGAGCTGGTCTCTCTCTCATAAAGCCGGTCTCTCTCATGGAGCTGGACTATTTTTCTCAGAAAGCTGGTCTCTCTCATGGAGCTGGTCTATCTCTCATGGCGCTGCTCTCTCCCATAGAGCTGGTCTCTCTCTCATGGAGCTGCTCTCCCTCATGGAGCTGGTCTCTCTCTATCATGGAGCTGGTCTCTCTCTCTCATTGAGCTAAAATATCTAATGGAGCTGCCTCTCTCTTTCTGGAAGCTGGTCTTTCGCATGGAGTTGGTCTCTCTCTCAGGGAGCTGGTCTCTCTCATTGAGCTGGTCTCTCTCTCAAAGAGCTGGACTTTATTTTTCTCGTGAAGCTGGTCACTCTCTCATGTATTTGTTCTCTTTCTCTCATGAAGCTGGTCTCTCTCTCATGGAACTGGTCTCTCTCATGGAGCTGGAAACTTTCTCTCACGAAGCTGGTCTCTCTCATGGAGCTGGTCTCTCTCTCATGGAACTGGTCTCTCTCATGGAGCTGGTCTCTCTCTCAGGAACTTGACTCTATTTCTCTAATAGAGCTGGTCTTTCTCTCTCATGTTGTTGGTCTCTCTCTCTCAAGTGTTATTTTATCTCTCTCTTGTAGTTGGTCTCTCTCTCATGGAGCTGGTCTGTCTCTCATGGATCTTGTCTCTCTATCTCATGCAGCTGGTCTCTTCTATCGAGCTGTTCTTTCTCTCTCATGGAGAATGTCTCTCTTATGAAGCTAGTTTCTCTCCCTCAGGGAGATGGTATGTCTCATGCAGCTGGTGTCTCACTCTCATGGAGCTGATTTCTGTCTCTCATAAAGCTGGTCTCTCTCATGGAGCTGGTCTCTCTTTCATGGAGCTGATCTTTCTCATAAAGCTGGTCTCTCTCATAGAGCTGGTCTCTCTCTAACTTAGCTAGTTTCTCCCATGAAACTGATCTCTCTCTCAGGGAGCTGGTCTTTCTCATGGAGCTGGTCTCTCTCTTTCATGGAGCTGTTCTTTCTTATAAAGCTGGTCTCCTCTTATGGAGCTGGTCTCTCTCTCATGAAGCCGGTCTCTCTCATGGAGCTGGACTATTTTTCTCAGAAAGCTGGTCTCTCTCATGGAGCTGGTCTCTCTCTCATGGAACTGGTCTCTCTCTGTCAGGGAGCTGTTCTGTCTCTCATGGCGCTGCACTCTTTCAAGAAGCTTGTCTCTCTCTCTCATGGAATTGGTCTCTCTCATGGAGCTGGTCTCTCTCTCATGAAGCTGGTCTTTCTCTTGGAGCTGGACTCTTTGTTCAGAGCTGGTCTCTCTCTGGACCTGATTTCTCTCTCTTGGAGCTGGTCTCTCTCATGGAGCTTGTCTCTCTCTAAAAGAGCTGGACTTTATTTTTCTCGGGAAGCTGGTCACTCTCTCATGTATTTGTTCTCTTTCTCTCATTGAGCTGGTCTCTCTCTCATGCAGCTGGTCTCTGTCATGGAGCTGGAAACTTTCTCTCACAAAGATGATCTCTCTAATGGAGCTGGTCTCTCTCTCATGGAACTGGTCTCTCTCATGGACCTGGTATCTCTCTCAGAAACTTGACTCTATTTCTCTAATAGAGCTGGTCTTTCTCTCTCATGTTATTGGTCTCTCTCTCTCAAGTAGTTGTTTTATCTCTCTCTTGTAGTTGGTCTCTCTCTCTCATAGAGCTGTCTCTCTCTCTCTCGGAGCTGCTCTTTCTCTCTTTGACTTGTTCTCACTCATAGAGCTGGTCTCACTCTCTCCAGAACCTGGTCTCTCTCATGAAGGTTGTCTCTCTTTCAGGTATCTGGTCTCTCTCATTGAGCTGGTCTCTCTCTCATGGAGCTGGTATCTTTCCCATGGAGCTGGTCTCTCGCTCTCATGGAGCTGGTCTCTCCGATGGGGCTGGTCTCTCACTCTCATGGAGCTGGTCTCTCTCTCTCATGGAGCTGGTCTCTCTCATGGAGCTGGTCTCTCTCTCAGGAACTTGACTATATTTATCTAATAGAGCTTGTATTTCTCTCTCATGTTGTTGGTCTCTCTCTCTCAAGTAGTTGTTTTATCTCTCTCTTGTAGTTGGTCTCTCTCTCTCATGGAGCTGGTCTCTCTCTCTCTCTTAGAGCTGCTCTTTCTCTCTTTGACTTGTTCTCACTCATGGAGCTGGTCTCACTCTCTCTGGAACTTGGTCTCTCTCATGAAGGTTGTCTCTCTTTCAAGTATCTGGTCTCTCTCATTGAGCTGGTCTCTCTCTCATGGAGCTGGTATCTTTCCCATGGAGCTGGTCTCTCGCTCTCATAAAGCTGGTCTCTACAATGGTGCTGGTCTCTCACTCTCATGGAGTTGGTCTCTCTCTCTCTTGGTGCTGGTCCTTCTCAGGGAGCTAGTCTCTCTCTCTGAGAAAGCTCGTCTGACTCTCATGGAGCTGGAATCTTAATGGACCTGGTCTTTCTCCCTCATAGAGCTGGTCTCTCTCTCACAGAACTGGTATCTCCCCAGGAGCTGGTCTCCCTCTCTCATGGACCTGGTCTCTCTCTCATGGAGCTGGTCTCTGTTTCAGGGATCTAGTCTCTCACATGGAGCTGGTCTCTCTCTCATAGAGCTTGTCTCTCTCTCATGGAGCTGGTCTCTCTCTCTGAGGAAGCTCGTTTGTTTCTCATGGCGCTGCTCTCTTTTATGGAGCTGGTCTCATCTCATGGAGCTGGTCTCTCTCTCATGGAGCCAGTCTCTCTCATGGAGCTGGACTCTTTTTCTCAGAAAGCTGGTCTCTCTCATGGAGCTGGTCTCTCTCTCATGGAACTGGTCTCTCTCTGTCAGGGAGCTGGTCTGTCTCTCATGGCGCTGCTCTCTTTCATGAAGCTTGTCTCTCTCTCTCATGGAATTGGTTTCTCTCAGGGAGCTGGTCTCTCTCTCATAAAGCTGGTCTTTCTCATGGAGCTGGACTCTTTGTTCAGAGCTGGTCTCTGTCATCGACCTGGTTTCTCTCTCATGGAGCTGATCTCTCTCATGGAGCTTGTCTCTCTCTCAAAGAGCTGGACTTTATTTTTCTCGTGAAGCTGGTCACTCTCTCATGTATTTGTTCTCTTTCTCTCATGGAGCTGGTCTCTCTCTCATGGAGCTGGGCTCTCTCATGGAGCTGAAAACTTTCTCTCACGAAGCTGGTCTCTCTCATGGAGCCGGTCTCTCTCATGGAGCTGGACTCTTTTTCTCAGAAAGCTGGTCTCTCTCATAGAGCTGGTCTCTCTCTCATGGAACTGGTCTCTCTCTGTCAGGAGCTGTTTTGTCTCTCATGGCTCTGCTCTCATTCATGAAGCTTGTCTCTCTCTCACATGGAATTTGTCTCTCTCATGGAGCTGGTCTCTCTCTCATGAAGCTGGTCTTTCTCATTAAACTGGACTCTTTGTTCAGAGATGTTCTCCCTCATGTACCTGGTCTCTCTCTCATGGAGCTGGTCACTCTCATGGAGCTGGTCTCTGTTTCAGGAATCTAGTCTCTCACATGGAGCTGGTCTCTCTCTCATAGAGCTTGTCTCTCTCTCATGGAGCTGGTCTGTTTCTCATGGTGCTACTCTCTTTTATGGAGCTGGTCTCCTCTCATAGAGCTGGTCTCTCTCTCATGGAGCCGGTCTCTCTCATGGAGCTGGACTCCTTTTCTCAGAAAGCTGGTCTCTCTCATGGAGCTGGTCTCTCTCTCATGAAGCTGGTCTTTCTCTTGGAGCTGGACTCTTTGTTCCGAGCTGGTCTCCCTCATGGACCTGGTTTCTCTCTCATGGAGCTGGTCTCTTTCATGGAGCTTGTCTTTCTCTCAAAGAGCTGGGCTTTAATTTTCTCGTGAAGCTGTTCACTCTCTCATGTATTTGTTCTCTTTCTCTCATGGAGCTGGTCTCTCTCTCATGGAGCTGGTCTCTCCCATGCAGCTGGTGTCTCACTCTCATGGAGCTGATTTCTGTCTCTCATAAAGCTGGTCTCCCTCATAACGCTGGTCTCTCTCTTTCATGGAGCTGATCTTTCTCATAAAGCTGGTCTCTCTCATAGAGCTGGTCTCTCTCTAATGGAGCTCGTTTCTCCCATGGAGCTGATCGCTTTCTCAGGGAGCTGGTCTTCATCATGGAGCTGGTCTCTCTCTTTCTTGGAGCTGTTCTTTCTCATAAAGCTGGTCTCTCTCATGGAGCTGGTCTCTCTTTCATGGAGGTGGTCTCTCCCATGGAGCTATCTCTCTCTCAGTGAGCTGGTCTCTCTAATTGACCTGGTCTCTTTCGTGGAGCTGGTCTCTCTATCTCAAGCAGCAGGTATCTCTCGTGGAGCTTGTCTCTCTCTTGGGGCATCTCTCTCTCTCATGGAGGTGGTCTGTCTCTCATGGATCTTGTCCCTCTCATGGAGCTGGTACCACTCATGGAGCAGCTCACTCTCTCTCATGGAGCTGGTCTCTCTCATTGAGGTGGTCTCTCTCTTATGGAGCTGGTCTTTCTCATGGAGCTTGTCTCTCTCTTTCATGGAGCTGCTCTCTCTCATGGAGCTGGTCTCCCTCTCATGGATCTGGCCTCTCCTAGGGAGTTGTTCTCTCTGTTTAATGGAGCTGGTTTCTGTCTCATGGAGCTGGTTTCTCTCTCATGGAGCTCGTCTCTCTCTCTCAAGGAGTTGTTCTCTCACTCTCATGGATCTGGTCTATCTCTCTTGGAGCTGGTCACTCTCATGTAGCTGGTCTTTCTCTCTCAGAAAGCTGGTCTCTCTCATGGAGCTGGTCTATCTCTCATGGCGCTCATCTCTTCCATAGAGCTGGTCTCTCTCTCTCATGGAGCTGCCCTCCTCATGGAGCTGGTCTCTCTTTCTCATGGAGCTGGTCTCTCTCTCATTGAGCTAATATATCTAATCAAGCTTGCCTCTTCCTTTCTGGAAGCTGGTCTTTCTCATGGAGCTTTTCTCTCTCTCAGGGAGCTGGTCTCTCCCTCATCGAGCTGCTCTCTCCCTCTCAGGGAGCTGGTCTGTCTCTCATGGAGCTGGTCTCTCCAACAGAGCATGTCTGTCTCTCTCATTAGGCTGGTCTCTCTCATTGAGCTGGTCTCTCCCTCTCTAATATAGCTGGTCTCTCTCACATTGAGGTAATGTCTCTAATAAAGGTGGTCTCTTTCTCTTTAGAAGCTGGTGTCTCTTGTGGAGCTTCTCTCTCTCATGGAGCTTGTCTCTCTCTCATGGAGCTGTTCTCTCTCTCTAATGGAGCTTGTCTCTCAATCTCATAGAGCTGGTCTTGCTCTCATGGAGCTGTTCATTCTCATGGAGCTGGTTGCTCTCTCTCAAGGACCATGTCTATCTCATGGAGCTGGTCTCTGTTTCAGGGATCTAGTCTCTAACATGGAGCTTGTCTCTTTCTCATTGAGTTGTATCTCTCTCATTTAGCTGGTCTGTTTCTCATGGCGCTACTCTCTTTCATGGAGCTGGTCTCCTCTCATGGAGTTGGTCTCTCTCTCATGGAGCCGGTCTCTCTCATGGAGCTGGACTCTTTTTCTCAGAAAGCTGGTCTCTCTCATGAAGCTGGTCTCTCTCTCATGAAGCTCGTCTTTCTCTTGGAGCTGGACTCTTTGTTCAGAGCTGGTTTCCCTCATGGACCTGGTTTCTCTCTCATGGAGCTGGTCTCTTTCATGGAGCTTGTCTCTCTCTGAAAGAGCTGGACTTTAATTTTCTCGTGAAGCTGTTCACTCTCTCATGTATTTGTTCTCTTTCTCTCATGGAGCTGGTCTCTCTCTCATGGAGCTGGTCTCCCTCATGGAGCTGGAAACTTTCTCTCACTAAGCTGGTCTCTCTCATGGAGCTGGTCACTCTCTCATGGAACTGGTCTCTCTCATGGAGCTGGTCTCTCTCTCAGGAACTTGACTCTATTTCTCTAATAGAGCTGGTCTTTCTCTCTCATGTTGTTGGTCTCTCTCTCTCAAGTAGTTGTTTTATCTCTCTCTTGTAGTTGGTCTCTCTCTCTCATGGAGCTGGTCTCTCAATCTCTTAGAGCTGCTTTTTTTTTTGAGTTGTTCTCACTCATGGAGCTGGTATTACTCTCTCCAGAACCTGGTCTCTCTCATGAAGGTTGTCTCTCTTTCAGGTATCTGGTCTCTCTCATTGAGCTGGTCTCTCTCTCATGGAGCTGGTATCTTTCACATGAAGCTGGTCTCTCGCTCTCATGGAGCTGATCTCTCCAATGGGGCTGGTCTCTCACTCTCATGGAGCTGGTCTCTCTCTCTCATGGAGCTGGTCTCTCTAATGGAGCTAGTTTCTCTCATGGACATGGTCTCTCTCAGGGAGCTGGTCTCTCTCTCTGAGAAAGCTCGTCTGACTCTCATGGAGCTGGACTCTTAATGGAGCTGATCTTTCTCCCTCATAGAGCTGGTCTCTCTCTCACAGAACTGGTATCTCTCCAGGAGCTGGTCTCCCTCTCTCATGGACCTGGTCTCTCTCTCATGGAGCTGGTCTCTCTCTCATGGATCTTGTCTCTCTATCTCATGCAGTTTGTCTCTTTTATTGAGCTGGTCTCTCTCTCTCATGGAGAAGGTCTCTCTCATGGAGCTAGTTTCTCTCTCTCAGGGAGCTGGTCTCTCTCATGCACCTGGTGTCTCACTCTCATGGAGCTGATTTCTGTCTCTCATAAAGCTGGTCTCCTTCTTGGAGCTGGTCTCTCTCTTTCATGGAGCTGATCTTTCTCATAAAGCTGGTCTCTCTCATAGAGCTGGTCTCTCTCTAATGGAGCTCGTTTCTCCATTGGAGCTGATCTCTCTCTCTCAGGGAACTGGTCTCTCTCGTGGAGCTAGTTTCACTCATGGAGATGGTCTCACTCTCTCGGGAAGCTTGTCTGTCTTTCATGGAGCTGCTCTCTCCCATGCAGATGGTGTCTCTCTCTCATGGAGCTCGTCTCTCTCTCATTGAGCTAATATCTCTAATGGAGCTGGACTCTCTCTCTCAAAATGCTGGTCTCTCTCATGTAGCTGGTCTCTCTCATGGAGGTGGTCTCTCTCTCTCTCAGGGAACTGGTTTATCTCTCATGGACCTGCTCTCTCCAATATAGCTGGTCTTTCTTTCTTATGGAGCTTCTTTCTCTCATGGAACTCTTCTCTCTCATGTAGATGGACTCTTTCTCATTGAGCTGATGTCTCTCATAAAGCTGGTCTTTCTCTCTCTCTGGAAGCTGGTGTCTCTCATGGAGCTGGTCTCACTCTCATGGAGCTGGTATCTCTAAGGGAGCTGGTGTCCCTCTCTCATGGAGCTGGTCTCTCTCTCATGGAGCTGACTTCTCTAATGGAGCTAGTCTCTCTCTCTCTTTCATGGAGCTGGTCTTTCTCTATCAGGGAGTTCGTCTCTCTTGCTCAGGGAGCTGGTCTCTCTCACATGGAGCTGGTTTCTTTCATGGACCTGGTCTCTCTTTATAATGGAGCTGGTCTCGGTCATGGAGCTGATCTGTCTCTCTTGGAGCTGATCTCTCCCTCTCAATGAGCTAGTCTCTCTCATGGAGCTCATTTCTCTCTGAGGGAGCTGCTCTCTCTCATGGAGCTGGACTCTCACTCTCAAAATGCTGGTCTCTCTCATGGAGCTGGTTTCTCTCTGAGGGAGCTGCTCTCTCTCTCATGGAGCTGGACTCTCACTATCATGGAGGTGATCTCTGTCTCTCATGGAGCTGGTCTCTCTCTTTCAGGAAGCTAGTCTCTCTCATGGAGTTGCTGTGTCTCTCATAGAGCTGGTCTCCCTCATAAAGCTGGTGTCTCTCTTTCATGGAGCTGTTCTTTCTCATAAAGCTGGTCTCTCTCATGAAGCTGGTCTCTCTTTCATGGATCTGGTCACTCCCATGGAGCTATCTCTCTCTCAGGGAGCTGGTCTCTCTAATAGACCTGGTCTCTCTCGTGGAGCTGGTCTCTCAATCTCAAAGAGCCGGTCTCTCTCATGGAGATGGTATCTCTCGTGGAGCTTGACTCTCTCTTGGGGCATCTCTCTCTTTCATGGAGGTGGTCTCTCTCTCATGCATCTGGTCCCTCTAATTGAGCTGGTACCACTCATGGAGCCGCTCACTCTCTCTCATGGAGCTGGTCTCTCTCATTGAGGTGGTCTCTCTCTTATGGAGCTGGTCTTTCTATTGGAGCTGGTCTCTCTCTTTCATGGAGCTGCTCTCTCTCATGGAGCTGTTCTCTCTCTCTAATGGAGCTTGACTCTGAATCTCATAGAGCTGGTCTCTCTCTTATGGAGCTGGTCATTCTCATGGAGCTGGTTGCTTTCTTTCAGGAACCATGTCTGTCTCATGGAGCTGGTCTCTGTTTCAGGGATCTAGTCTCTCACATGGAGCTGGTCTCTCTCTCATAGAGCTTGTCTCTCTTTCATGGAGCTGGTCTTCCTCTCATGGATCTGGTCTCTCCTAGGGAGCTGGTCTCTCTGTTTAATGGAGCTGGTTTCTGTCTCATGAAGCTAGTCTTCCTCTCATGGAGCTTGTCTCTCTCTCTCATGGAGTTGTTCTCTAACTCTCATGGATCTGGTCTATCTCTCATGGAGCTGGTACCTCTCATGAAGCTGGTCTCTCTTTCTCAGGAAGGTGGTCTATCTCATGGAGCTGGTCTATCTCTATTGGCGCTGCTCTCTCCCATAGAGCTGGTCTCTCTCTCTCATGGAGCTGCTCTTTCTCATGGAGCTGGTCTCTCTGTATCATAGAGCTGGTCTCTCTCTCATTGAGCTAATATATCTAATAAAGCTTGCCTCTCTCTTTCTGGAAGCTGGTCTTTCTCATGGAGCTGGTCTCTCCCTCAGGGAGCTGGTCTCTCTCATGCAGCTGGTCTCTCCCTCATCAAGATGCTCTCCCCCTCTCAGGGAGCTGGTCTGTCTCTCATGGAGCTGGTCTCTGCAACAGAGCTTGTCTGTCTCTCTCATGGGGCTGGTGTCTCTCATTGAGCTGGTCTGTCCCTCTCTCATGGAGCTGGTCTCTCTCTCTCTCTTGGAGCTACTCTTTCTCTCTTTGAGTTGTTCTCAGTCATGGAGCTGGTCTCACTCTCTCTGGAACCTGGTCTCTCTCATGAAGGTTGTCTCTCTTTCAGGTATCTGGTCTCTCTCATTGAGCTGGTCTCTCTCTCATGGAGCTGTTATCTTTCTCATGGAGCTGGTCTCTCGCTCTCATGGAGCTGGTCTCTCCAATGGGGCTGGCCTCTCAATCTCATGGAGCTGGTCTCTCTCTCTCATGGAGCTGGTCTCTCTCATGGAGCTAGTTTCTCTCATGGACATGGTCTCTCTCAGGAAGCTGGTCTCTCTCTCTGAGAAAGCTCGTCTGTCTCTCATGGAGCTGGACTCTTAATGGACCTGCTCTTTCTCAAACATAGAGCTGGTCTCTCTCTCACAGAACTGGTATCTCTCCAGGAGCTGGTCTCCCTCTCTCATGGAGCTGGTCTCTCTCTCATGGAGCTGGTCTCTCTCTCATGGATCTTATCTCTCTATCTCATGCAGCTGGTCTCTTCTATCGAGCTGGTCTCTCTCTCTCATGGAGAAGGTCTCTCTCATGGAGCTAGTTTCTCTCTCTCAGGGAGCTGGTCTCTCTCATGCAGCTTGTGTCTCACTCTCATGGAGCTGATTTCTGTCTCTCATAAAGCTGGTCTCCCTCATGGAGCGGGTCTCTCTCTTTCATGGAGCTGATCTTTCTCATGAAGCTGGTCTCTCTCATAAAGCTGGTCTCTCTCTAATGGAGCTCGTTTCTCCCATGGAGCTGATCTCTCTCTCAGGGAACTGGTCTCTCTTGTGGAGCTAGTCTCTCTCATGGAGATGGTCTCTCTTTCATGGAGTTGGTCTCACTCTCATGGAGCTGGTCTCTCTCATGGAACTGGTCTCTCTCTCTCATGGATCTTTTCTCTCTCTCTCATGGAGCTGGTCTCTCACTCTCATGGATCTGGTCTCTCTCTCATGGAGCTGGTCACTCTCATGTAGCTGGTCTCTCGCTCTCAGGGAGCTGGTTACTCTCATGGAGCTGGTCTCTCTCTCAGGGAGATGGTCTTTCTCATGGATGTGATCTCTCTCTCTTGGACCTGGTCTTACTCTCATTGAACTGGTCTCTCTCATGGAGCTGGTCTCTCTTTCTCCGGAAGCTGGTCTCTCTCATGAAGCTATTATCCCTGTTAGGGATCTGGTCTCTCACTTGAGGGTGGTCTCTCTCTCTCTCATGGAGCTGATCTCTCTATCATAGAGCTGGTCTCTCTCTCTCATTATGCTTGTCTTTCTGTCATTGAGCTTGTTCCTCTCTCATGGAGCTGGTCCCTCTCTCTCAGAAAGCTTATATCTCTCTCTTATGGAGCTGGTCTCTGTCATGTAGCTGGTCTCTCTCTATCATGGAGCTGGTCTCTTTCATAAAGCTGGTCGCTCTCTCTCAAGAAGCTGGTCTCTCTCATGGTGCTGGTCCCTCTCTCTCATGGAGCTTGTATCTCTCTCTCAGGGAGATGGTCCCTCTCATGGAGCTGGTCTCTCTCTCTCATGGTGCTATTCTGTCTCTCATGGAGCTAATCTATCCCATAGTGCTGGTTTCTAACTCTCATGGTGCTGCTCTGTCTCATGGAGCTGGTCTCTCTCTCATGAAAATGGTATCTCCCCAGGAGCTGGTGTCCTTCTCTCATCTAGCTGGTCTCTCTTTCACATGGAGCTGGTCTCTCTTTCTCATGGATCTGGTCTCTATATCTCATGCAGCTCATCTCTTCTATCGACCTGGTCTCTCTCTCTCATGGAGAAGGTTTCTCTCATGTAGCTCGTTTCTCTCTCTCTCAGAGAGCTGGTTTCTCTCATGGAGATGGTGTCTTTCTCTCTTGGAGGTGAACTCTGTCTCTCATGAAGCTTGTCTCCCTCATAATGCTGGTCTCTCTTTTTAATTGAGCTGCTCTTTCTCATAAAGCTGGTATCTCTCGTGGAGCTGGTCTCTCTCTCATGGAACTGGTATTTTTAATAGAGCTGATCTCTTTCTCAGGAAACTGGTCTCTCAAATGGAGCTGGTTTCTCTCATGGAGCTTGTCTCTCTCTCATGGAGCTCGTCTCTCTCTCTTATTGAGTTGTTCTCTCTCTAACATGGATCTGGTCTATCTCTCATGGAGCTGGTCACTCTCATGTAGCTGGTCTCTCTCTCTCAGGAAGCTAGTCTCTCTCATGGCGCTGCTCTCTCCCATAGAGCTCATCTCTCTCTCTCATGGAGCTGCTCTCCCTCATGGAGCTGGTCTCTCTCTCTCATGGAGCTGGTCTCTCTCTCATTGAGCTAATGTATCTAATGGAGCTTGCCTCTCTCTTTCTGAAAGCTGGTCTTTCTCATGGAGCTGGTCTGTCTCTCATGGAGCTGGTCTCTCTCATGGAGCTGGAAGATTTCTCTCACGAAGCTGGTCTCTCTCATGGAGCTGGTCTCTCTCATCTAGCTGGTCTCTCTCTCTCAGGGAACTGGTCTGTCTCTCATGGACCTGGTCTCTCCAAAATATCTGGTCTTTCTCTCTTATGGAGCTTCTTTCTCTCATGGAGCTCTTCTCTCTCTCTCATGTAGCTGGACTCTCTCTCATTGAGCTAATGTCTCTCATAAAGCTGGTCTTTCTCTCTGTCTCTGGAAGCTGGTGTCTCTCATGGAGCTGGTCTCTCTCCTAGGGAACTGGTCTCTCTCGTGGAGCTTGTCTCTCTCATGGAGATGGTCTCTCAATCATGGAGCTGGTCTCACTCTCATGGAGCTGGTCTCTCTCATGGAACTGGTCTGTCTCTCATGGATCTTTTCTCTCTCTATAATGGAGCTGGTCTCTCTCTCGCATGGATCTGGTCTCTCTCTCATGGATCTGGTCACTCTATGGAGCTGGTCTCTCGCTCTCAGGGAGCTGGTCTCTCTCATGGAGCTGGTCTCTCTCTCAGGGAGATGGTCTCTCTCTTGAATCTGATCTCTCTCTCTCTTGGACCTGGTCTTAATCTCATTGAACTGGTCTCTCTCATGGAGCTGGTCTCTCTTTCTCTGGAAGCTGGTCTCTATCATGAAGCTATTATCTCTGTCAGGGATCTGGTCTCTCACAAGGGGGTGGTCTCTCTCTCTCATGGAGCTGAACTCTCTCTCATATAGCTTGTCTCTCTCTCTCTCTTTATGCTTGTCTTTGTGTCATTGAGCTTGTTTCTCTCTCAAGGAGCTGGTCCCTCTCTCTCATGGAGCCTATATCTCTCTGTCATGGAGCTGGTCTCTCTCTATCATGGAGCTGGTCTCTTTCATAAAGCTGGTCGCTCTCTCTCAAGAAGCTGGTCTCTCTCATTGTGCTGGTCCCTCTCTCTCATGGAGCTTGTATCTCTCTCTCAGGGAGATGGTCTCTCTTATGGAGCTGGTCTCTCTCTCATGGTGCTATTCTGTCTCTCATGGAGCTAATCTCTCCCATGGAGCTGGTCTCTATCTCTCATGGAGCTGCTCTGTCTCATGGAGCTTGTCTCTCTCTCATGAATATGGTATCTCCCTAGGAGCTGGTGTCCTTCTCTCATCTAGCTGGTCTCTCTTTCTCATAAAGCTGGTCTCTCTCTCTCATGGATCTTGTCTCTATATCTCATGCAGCTCGTCTCTTCTATCGAGCTGGACTCTCTCTCTCATTGAGAAGGTCTCTCTTTTGTAGATCATTTCTCTCTCTCTCAGAGAGTTGGTTTGTCTCATAGAGATGATGTCTCTCTCTCTTGGAGCTGATCTCTGTCTCTCATGAAGCTGGTCTCCCTCATAAAGCTGGACTCTCTCTTTCATTGAGCTGCTCTTTCTCATAAAGCAGGTATCTCTCGTGGAGCTGGTCTCTCTCTCATGGAACTGGTTTCTCCATGGAGCTGATCTCTTTCTCAGGGAACTGGTCTCTCTCATGAAGCTGGTTTCTCTCATAGACTGGTCTCTCTCTCTCAGGAACCTGGTCTCTCTCATGGACCTGGTATCTCTCTAGGAGCTTGTCTCTCTCATGGAGCTGGTCTCTCGTTTTGGAGCTCATCTCTCTCTCATGGCGCTGGTCTCTCTCATTTAACCGGTCTCTCTTTCAGAGTGCTGGTATTTCTCAGGGAGCTGGTCTCCCTCTCTCATGGAGCTGGTCTCTGTTTCATGGAGCTTGTATCTCTCAGGGTGCTTGTCTTTCTCTCTCATGGAGGTGGTCTCTGTCTCATGGAGAAGGTCTCTCTCATGAAGCTTGTTTTTCTCAGGAAGCTAATCTCTCTCTCATGGAGCTGGTCTCTCTCTCTCTCATGGAGCTGGTCTCTCTCTCATGGAGCTGGTCATTCTCATGGAGCTGGTCTCTTTCTCTCACGGAGCTCTTCTGTCTCATGAGGCTGGTCTCTGTTTCAGGGATCTGGTCTTTCTCATGGAGCTGGTCTCTCTCTCGTGGATCTTGTCTCTCTCATGGAGTTGGTCTCACTCTCTCAGGAAGCTTGTCTGTCTCTCATGGTGCTGCTCACTCCCATGCAGATGGTGTCTCTCTCTCATGGAGCTCGTCTCTCTCTCATTGAGCTAATATATCTCATAAAGCTGGACTCTCTCTCTCAAAATGCTGGTCTCTCTCATGTAGCTGGTCTCTCTCATGGAGGTAATCTCTCTCTCTAAGGGAACTGGTCTGTCTCTCATGGAACTGGTCTCCTCAATATAGCTGATCTTTCTCTCTTTTGAAGCTTCTTTCTCTTGGAGCCCTTCTCTCTCTCTCATGTAGCTGGACTCTCTCTCATTGAGCTAATGTCTCTCATAAAGCTGGTCATTCTCTCTATCTGGAAGCTGGTGTCTCTCATGGACCTGGTCTCTCTCTCAGGGTGCTGGTATCTCTAAGGGAGCTGGTCTCCCTCTCTCATGGAGCTAGTTTCTCTCTCATGGAGCTGATTTCTCTCTCATGGAGCTAGTCTCTCTCTCTCTCTCATGGAGCTGGTCTTTCTCTGTCAGGGAGTTCGTCTCTCTTGCTCAGGGAGGTAGTCTCTCTCGCATGGAGCTGGTTTCTTCCATGGAGCTGGTCTCTTAGTATAATGGAGCTGGTCTCTGTCATGGAGCTGATCTGTCTCTCTTGTAGCTGATCTGTCTCTCAATGAGCTGGTCTCTGTCATGGAGCTGGTTTCTCTCTGAGGGAGCTGCTGTATCTCATGGAGCTGGACTCTCAACTATCATTTAGTTGATCTCTGACTCTCATGGAGCTGGTCTCTCTCATGGAGCTGGTCTCTCTCTTTCAGGAAGCTAGTCTCTCTCATGGAGCTGCTGTCTCTCTCATAGAGATGGTCTCCCTCATTGAGCTGGTGTCTCTCTTTCATGGAGCTGTTCTTTCTCATAAAGCTGGTCTCTCTCACGGAGCTGGTCTCCCTTTCATGGAGCTGGTCTCTCCCATGGAGCTATCTCTCTCTCAGGGAGCTGGTCTCTCTAATGGAGCTGGTCTCTCTCGTGGAGCTGGTCTCTCTATGTCAAGGAGCGGGTCTCTCTCATGGAAATGGTATCGCTCGTGGAGCTTGTCTCTCTCTTGGGGCATCTCTCTCTCTCATGGAGGTGGTCTCTCTCTCATGGATCTGGTCCCTCTCATGGAGCTGGTACCACTCATGCAGCCGATCACTCTCTCTCATGGAGCTGGTCTCTCTCATTGAGGTGGTCTCTCTCTTATGGAGCTGGTCTTTCTCATGGAGCTGGTCTCTCTCTTTCATGGAGTTGCTCTCTTTCTCATGGAGCTGGTCTCCCTCTCATGGATCTCGTCTCTCCTAGGGAGCTGGTCTCTCTGTTTAATGGAGCTGGTTTCTGTCTCATGGAGCTGGTCTCTGTCTCATGGATCTTGTCTTTCTTTCTCATGGAGTTGTTCTCTCACTCTCATGGATCTGGTCTATCTCTCATGGAGCTGGTCACTCTCATGTTGCTGGTCTCTCTCTCTCCGGAAGTTGGTCTCTCTAATGGAGCTGGTCTATCTCTCATGGCGCTGCTCTCTTCCATAGAGCTGGTCTCTCTCTCTCATGGAGTTGCTCTCCATCAAGGAGCTGGTCTCTCTCTATCATGGAGCTGGTCTCTCTCTCATTGAGGTAAAATATCTAATGGAGCTTGCCTCTCTCTTTCTGGAAGCTGGTCTTTCTCAAGGAGTTGGTCTCTCTCTCAGGGAGCTGGTCTCTCTCATGGAGCTGGTCTCTCCCTCATCGAGCTGCTCTCTCCCACTCAGCAGCTGGTCTGTCTCTCATGGAGCTGGTCTCTCAAACAGAGCTTGTCTGTCTCTCTCATGGGGCTGGTCTTTCTCATTGAGCTGGTCTCTCCCTCTCTAATGGAGCTGGTCTCTCTCATTGAGGTAATGTCTCTAATAAACCTGGTCTCTTTCTCTTTAGAAGCTGGTGTCTCTCATGGAGATTCTCTCTCTCTCATGGAGCTTGTCTCTCTCTCATGGAGCTGGTCTCTCTCTCTCAGGGAGCTGGTCTGTTTCTCATGGCGCTGCTCTCTTTCATGGAGCTGGTCTCCTCTCATGGAGCTGGTCTCTCTCTCATGGAGCC